>NC_058080.1:198080167-198380982 GCF_014858855.1 Bufo gargarizans
TTCCAAGTGGTGGACTCTGCATCTTTCAGAGAACTGATGGCTTGTGCCGAACCGAGGTGGAGAGTCCCAAGCCGTCATTTATTTTCCAAAAAGGCAGTACCAGCACTGCACACACATGTAGAACAGAAGGTGGGCCAGTCCTTGAGCCTGTCAGTGTCTGCCAAAGTGCATGGCAGCACCGACATGTGGAGCTTTAACTACGGTCAGGGACAATACATGTTCTTTACGGCCCACTGGGTGAATGTGGTTCCTGCACAACCACACCAGCAACTTGGCCAGGTAACGCAGCTTCCACCTCCACATTGCCACGCCGCTGGTCCAGCGGCAATGTCCGCCTCTGTCTCCTCATCCTGCACTGTTTCCTCAGCCTCCACTGCATGGACAATGCCCCTCCAGCATACCACATATGCAGGACATGGCGGTGTCATGCTGTTCTGCACCTCGTTTGCCTGGGTGAACTGAGTAACACAGGGGAGGAACTGCTTCATGTCCTTTTAGCAAGAAATCGAATTCTGGCTATCTCTGCAACAAGACAACTCAAAATCGGAGCCATGTTGACCGACAACAGGAAGAACATTGTGTTGGCCCTGCATCAAAGAGGGCTGAGCCATGCACCCTGCACGTCACACATGTTCAATCTGGTTGTCAAGCGGTTTCTGAAGTCTTCCACCTATCAGCAAGACATCCTAAAAATGGCCAGGAAACTTTGCATGCACTTCACCCACTCGTACACCACCCTCCATATGTTGGACCGACTGTACGAACAGAGAAAGGCCATAAACGATTTCCTGATGATCCAAGCAGACAGGAGTACTCCACTATGTAACTTTGATGTCAGCCAGTGGCAGCTCATGCATGACACCAGCCGTTTGCTCAGGCCCTTTGAGGAGGCAACGTTATTTGTCAGTCGCCAGGACTAGGGGATGAACTATGTCATTCCACTGCTTCATGTCCTGGAACAGATGCTGGCAAATCTGGCTGGTCAGGGTACTGGAGCCTAGATCTCACAGCTACATGAGCCCTGTTGGAGCTGAACCGGAAAAGGAGGAGGACATTGGAGCACAATCGATGTGTAGCGAAATGGGTGTTTTTTCTACACAGTGGACAGGAGAGGAGAGGCAGAAGCAGCCAGAGGAGCTACAGGGCGATGAGGAAGATGAGGCAGAGGACCCAGACACACTGTTGCAGTATGCAGTGGAGATGGAGGCAGGGAGTCCCTCTGAGTCACTTGTGCAAGTGGCCCGCTGCATGCTCACTTGCTTCCGTAGTGTTGGGATTCGCTCTGGTAGTTAGGACTAGCGGATGCAGTATAGAGGCAAAGTACACAGTTCTTGAATCAAACAGCAGGTGTTTATTCACACATTGGTGTATAACAAAATGCAGATAAGGTGTATCACAAAACGCAGGTGGCTTGGTGTTTATTCACACACAAGGAAAGTCAATAAACAATAAAAGTCACCTTTTCTCCTGGGAGTTAATTCACACCCTGTTAGCAGTTCAGCCTCATCAAGTCCATAGGCGGCCTGTTTGCTTTTAGAGGGGCCTGAGTCCTCCAGCCCGGCTCAAACCTCAAATCCCAGCACAGCCCTCAGTTCACAGCACACAGACTCCTGAGCTCCACTGTCAGAGGAAGGTAAATCCACCACACCTGGCAGTGCTGGCTGGTTTTTATGTCTTGCAAAACCTAGCCTGGAACATGGGGAGTAGTCACCCACCCAGCACTTTGACTACTCCCAGTAAGAGCCGTCCCGGATCGAAAAGACAACGGGATGCTCCTCCCTGTTGACTTCCTAAGAGGGTACAGCACCAAGGCCTACTTTGGAGGTATCTGTCTGTACCACAAACTCCCTATTGAAGTAGGGCATCACCAAAACCTTTCACCCGCACAGGGCCCACTTCAAAGTGGAAAAAGCCGCTTCAGCCCGCTCATCCCAGCGAACCATCACCGATTTTCTTCCCTTCAAGAACTGTCAAGGGCGCGGCTATAGTCGCAAAGTGGGGAACAAATCTCATGTAATAGCCTATCATTCCTAGGAACGACTTTACTTGTTTAGTGGTGACAGGTCAGGGCCAATTTCTTATTGCCTCGATTTTGTTTACTTGGGGTATGATCACTCCGCGCCCAATGACATACCCCAGGTATTTTGTCTCCTCTAACCCTATCGTGCATTTTTTGGGGTTAGCAGTAGAGTTGAGCGGACAACTGGATGTTCGGGTTTCGAAGTCAATGGGGACCTGAACTTTTGAGCACTAAAATGGCTGTAAAAATGTAATGGAAAGGGCTAGAGGGCAAATGGCATCAAAATGTGGTTAAAAGCATGGCAAATGTGGATAGGGAAATGACTTTAAATAACATAAAATAGCTAAAAATAAAAAATAATAATCTTGATCTAGGAGGACGAGGTCCATATGGAGTAGGAGGTTGAGGTATAGGTGGAAGCGACGGTGGAGGAGGAGGTATCCTACACTGCTTTTTATTTTTAAAATTAGGGTACACCCCAAAACATTGGGAAATATAACCTGTGATAACCCCCTCCAGTCATGCTAAACACACGTTCAGACAATACACTGGCTGCAGGGCAGGCCAGCACTTCCAGGGGGCAAAGGGCAAGCTCAGGCCATGTGCCAAATTTGGAGACCCAGAAGTTGCAAGGGCTGACCCCTGTCAGTCAGTTCATGTGGGCGTGTGCACACTTACTGCCCCACCATGTTGCACGTGCCCATGATGTTCACGATCCAATTTGATATCTGCTCTATCGACTTTTCGATGTTCTTTTATGCGCCTACCATGGTGATCACGGGTGGCGGGGAATCAGGGTTCCAAGCCAGAGAGGGAGCGTGAGAAAGAGACCACATCAAAGGGAGGATTGTTTTTTTTTAATGAAAAATTATAGAGTTGAAATATGGGAGAAATTATTAAAGCATAAAAGTGTGACAACATAAAAGTTTAAGCATTGAATGAAAGGATGTGGCACGCTTTAATTACTGAATAATTTACTAAATTTTATTCCCTGTCACCTATGCATAGCAGGTGTTTATTCACATCTAAAATTGTATAATGTCAACCCAAGAATGTAACAGAAAAATTATTGAAATTTATTAAGCTGTCAACTAGGTAGAGGAGGGGGTATATTACACCCAAAAATGTAACTGCCAATTTATTAATTTTTTTATCCTGTCTACTAGGTATAGTAGTGGTACATCACACCCAAAAATTGGTGAATTTTACCAGAATATATAACTGACAATTCTTTTTTTTTTATGGTCTACTAGGTATAGAAGTGGCACTATACACACAAAAATTGGTTAATTTCACCCTAAAATGTAAATGACAATTTTAGTTAATTTTTTTTTAACCTGTCTACTTGGTATAGCAGTGGTACTATACACCCAAAAATTGCTGAATTTCACCAGAAAATGTAACTGACAAAGTAGTGAAATGATATAAAATAAAATACGTACAAATAAAAAATAAAAATGTGATTTATGAGGTGGAGTTCCATATGGAGTAGGAGTTTGAGGAGGCGGTGGACGTAGCGGTGTAGGTGGAAGTGGCGGTGGAGGAGGAGGACGAGGTAGCCAACACAGGTTTTTGGTTTAAATATAATTTGTTTAAATTAGGGTACATTCTAAAAGAGTGTGAAATATCCAAAATACAAGAATGAGCAATTGCGCTGCAGTATAACAATGGCTGGTTAGTGGCGGTATACATGTCTATTCTGCACAAGGTACGGACAAGTCCTGAGGGATCCATGCCTGGTTCATTTTAATGAACGTGAGCTTGTCCACATTGGCTGTGGACAGGCGGCTGCGCTTGTCTGTTATGACGCCCCCTACCATGCTAAACACACGTTCAGATAATACACTTTAGGACCTCCACCACATAAGAAGATGGTAGTATTGTAAATTACACATGGTAAGCTGGGTCCCAGTAGTTTCAAGTTGTGCTTTTGAAGAAGATGATCAAACATCTAAGACTAAGAGGTATGCACATTATACATCATTCAGTCTCCAAAGGAAAAGGTACTGTAGTGTACAATCCTTGGCTTCACTTGCTTAACTGTATATATGATGTGTACGGTGAGCAGATTTATATCCATGAAACGTTCTGATCTGTGGCATGTGTTCTCGGCAGCTGAAGACATCTGTAAACATTATCACTCCTGCATGGCCCTGTCAATCAAAGTGGTGAGAGCATGGCATTTGCAGAAAGAGCAGAGCTTTTAGGTATAACGGCAGCACCCCGATTGCTCCTAGAGGCTCATTTGCATATATTAAAACTTTATTTTTCTCAGCGCATAGTGAGCACATAGTGAGCACATAGGAACATAGGACCAACATAGAGGCCTTCATCTGCCAAGAGCACATGTAACAGGTCAGCCAGTTTCATAGGTACAAATCTGCTGACAGATGCTCTTAAAATGACAGATTATTAAAACTCAGGTTACTAAAGGGGGCCCTGGTGGCTAGGCTGTGTACTTTAAGAAAACGTAACCAAGTGGAGTTAATGTAGTTTGACTGGATTTGTATTTGTAAAAAAAAAAAGAGCTTGCTTAAGGCTACTTTCACACTTGCGGCAGGACGGATCCGACAGGCTGTTCATCCTGCCCCGTCCCTATTATAGTCAATGGGGACGGAGCGGCGGTCCGGCAGCACAGTGAAACAGCGGAAGGACGGATCCGACAGGGTGAACAGCCTGTCGGATCCGTCCTGCCGCAAGTGTGAAAGTACCCTAAGGCTAGGTCTACACGACGACATTTGTTGCGCGACAAAAAGTTGTGTGACAAATAGGGCGCAACATTTGTCGCGTGACATTTTGTTGCACTAATGTTGCGCGACAATTTTTATAATGGCAGTCTATGGTGTCGCACTGCAACATGCGACATGCTGCGACTGCGACACGACAGTCGCAGAAAAATCCATCCCAAATGGATTTTCTGCGACTGTCGCGTCGCAGTATGTCGCATGTTGCAGTGCGACACCATAGACTGCCATTATAAGAATTGTTGCGCGACATTAGTGCAACAAAATGTCACGCGACAAATGTCGTCGTGTAGACCTAGCCTAAGTCTGCAAACTTTTTGTTGCCTATATGATGGCACAAAGGAGCAGGGATAAGGAGCCCTAAGTATTCAATTCTTACCACTGTGTGTACCCAGTCTCTGCTGGAGGCTTCACAAGCAGTGGTCAGAACTGACAAAAACTGAAGGAACCACACTTTTTTCAGCTCACTTTTTTTTATACTTACTTTTTTAATTTTTCATTTCATTTTATGCTGCATTGGACTTAGTGTCATCTCTATAGAGGAACCGAAGTCAAGGATGATTTCTAATAGATAAACATCAGCAACAAAATATTTCAGTACATATTAAACACTATTATATTGAGTATGTGAATCTTTTACACTGAATATATATTTTTTTTATTTAAAGGCAATTAAGCTTAAATAGAAATTAAGTCAGATGAAATTGAGTGCAAGATGCATCATTACTTCAGTATTCTTTCCTAAAGTATTAGCATCACACTTTTGTTATTTATCCTATCATACTAGACACTGCTATATGATGAGTAGTCCTCCAATAATACAGATCAACGTTGTGTACAGGTTTTTATCTATTTCATTACTTGATTTCACACCTTAACCTTTGTGAAAAGAATTTCTTTTTCCAACCTTTACTTTTGCGTTTTTATATATTGCTTCAATTTCCAAAGCTGCATGTTCTATACCTTTCTGACATTTACTGTACAAAGTTCATGAAATCTCTGTCCTAGGCACTGATGTGCACGTCAAAATCCCCTTGTCAAATTTCCACTTCTGGGTTTCTTGGCCTGATCACATAACCTCTGTAATTTTGTGATACACGGCATGGTGCATCTTTCATATAGTGAGATTATGACCTCTCAAAGCAATATCATATTTCTCTGCTCAGGTGAGGAGAAATATACTTAAAAGTATATTGGTTTGTCAATTTATTGACTATAGACTGAAATATCACTTAATGTTAAACTTTTCTGAGACACAGATAATGTTACCTTTCTGAAATACATATGTATTAAACAGATACATAATGATAGAAATAGAAAGATAGAAATTCTGACAGATGGATGAATAGATAGTTTTCTCCAATTATACATTCAGCCTCCGACAGCTCATAGAGTCCTATGTTTTACAATACCATCTCTACGCTGATGCCACTCAAATCTACCCCTCTCTGGCCCAGATGTCACTTCCCTTCTATCTAGAATACAGACGCGTCTATCAGTTATATTTTCATTCTTCTATTCCTGCTTCTTAAAAACTCAATATGGAGAAAACAGAATTCATCATCTTTCCAGCGTGTCACTCAACCCAGCTACCAGACCTAACCATTGCAATTAACAGCACCTCACTTTCTTAATTCTTGCAGGTCTGCTTTCGGGGGATAACATTTGATTCTGCCTTCCTTCATTCCACACATCCAAACGCTTACCCACCTGCCACTTAGAGCTCAAGAACATCTTGTATTTGTTCCTTCCTCACCCCTGAGTCAACTGAAATGTGAATGCATGCCTTTATCTTCTCTCACCTGGACTACTGCAACATCCTCCTCTGTCACTCACCATCTAGCACTCTAGTACCTCTCCTATATATTCTCAAATCTGATGTGCAGTTAATCCACCGCTCCACTCATTTCTTTTCTGCCAATCTCTTCACTGACTTCCCATTGCCCAGCAAATTCAGTTCAAAATACTAACAACTACATATTATGCTGTCCATAGTCTGCTAGATGTTCTCATAGGACCTTTTTGTTCTCTTCTAGTAAGTTCCTCACACAACCATCTACAAGAATTCTCACAAGCACCTCCTTTCTCTGGAGCTCACCACCCAAGCACATCAATCTCTCCACCAACACCCAGACCAAAAGCAAACTGAAAACCCACCTCTTCAGGAAAGCTTACTACCTGCAATGAGCATGCTACCACTGCACAGCCAGATGAGCAGCTTTTACCCTCACCTAATGTGTCTTTCCCCTTTCTGTTGTAGATTATAAACTCTTGTGGGCAGAGTCCTCTCCTCCTCTGTGCCAGTCTGTTAACAGTTTAATGCTTATTGTATATGTGTTTTTATACTATGTATGTGCATACCCTCTTAGATTTACAGTCACATGGAATTAACTGTGCTTTCGAATAAATAATAATAGATGTGCAGACAGGCAGACAGACCTACACATAACTAGATAGATAGTAGATAGATAAACTGATTCATTAAAATTCAGTACCTTAACATTCATCTGATAAATCTTTTTATGTCAACTGAAAAATACAGTTTATTAATGTACAATGACCATTTGTGTGTGGGTTCATGGGGGCATGTCTCTGACAGTTGTACTCGGATCGACTATCAGAACAACCGTGCTTTAAGCATAGCAGTAGAGGCGTGGCGGAACTGCTGTAAAGGGTAGCCTAAAGGGGGCACCCTATATGGAAGGATAAAAGAAGGGGTTGGGTAGGAGGGGCACACGCTGCAGTGCCATGAATCGTAACGACAGCTGCCAGGGGGGAGGGCACGGAGGTGCCTTAAGTAGTGAGTGCGGGAGCCTCTCCTCCCACAAATACGGCAACTACGTTGCCTACACTTGTACTCGGATCGACTATCAGAACAACTGTGCCTTAAGCATAGCAGTAGAGGCATGACGGAACAGCTGTAAAGGGTAGCCTAAAGGTGCCAAAAATACTCGACACAGTAATGTGAACAAAGAACTGTATTAACACACATCACAGTAACAAATTCCGGAAAGCTAAAGACATCTCGCGTTTAGGGTTGGGGATGTAGCGAGTGTAGCATAATGATTTCCAACGCCCTAACCTCTTAATGATGTGACCCGGTACATTGTTTTTAGAGGCGGCTGATGCTGCGCCTATCCGGAAGGAATGGCCGGTAATGCTCAAAGGATCCACCCCCAGTCCCGGCAACAATGTGCGGATGAACCTGAGGAAAGTCTGGATAGTGAGTGGGCTGGAATCGTAAGCCAACAAAGGGGAGTGAGGTGCGTCATGTTTGATCACCACCGACCATTCGTTAAATATAGCTACTGGGCACCATGCATTGCCCGTGGGAAAATACTTAACCTTGGTGGCCTCGCCGGGTCTGGTCGTTTTGGTATGGTTAAGTGTGAGCACGTAGTGGGAGCCTATGTGTAGTAAGTGTTGTTTCTGAATAAAAGTATTGCGGGACATGGGGCACGTGAATTCCCCGGGTCGTAGGAAGCCGTAGAAGCATAGGTACAGGGCGGTTTTAACTAAGGCGCTAGTCCTTAATCCGAAGGGGTTGGTATCTAGGACGGCCGATAAGGACTTAAACATGTCCCCGGAGAAGGGTCTCCTGGAAACTGTGCTGACGGCTGCTGAATTCTGGATCCCCTTGAGGATCGTTTTAATAGGGTGAGCGGAGAACAGCGAGGGTCTATCTGGGTAGGAGATATGCCAGCGATGTTGTATACCGGCTAAGTATGACTTGATTGTGCCGTGTGCTAGTTTGAGGTCTGAGTGGCAAAAAGCTATAAACGCGAGTAAATACGTAATATCGTCCATGCCCAGTTGTGGACACTTTAGCTGGAACATAGAAAAGTGGGACCACGCTGTCTTGTACATCCTGGCCGTATTGTCGGACAATGACTTCTGCATGAGGAGCCTAGCTGTGACCAGGTGCGTGTTCAAGGCATGACTAACAGGCTGTGCGATAGTGTAGGGGTTGGTACGGGATCCGCCTCTGGTGAAATCTGAAAGAAAAATTCCCGTTTACCTCTAGATAGAGCATCTGCTGCCACGTTTACCTTGCCGGGAATATGTGCACATTCGAAATGAAATTGGTGCTGTAAAGCCAGCCAGATGAACCGTCTCATGAAGGCCATGATCTCACTGGAGACTGACCTACCCTTATTGATCAGTGCTGCCATACCTTCGTTATCGGTCAGAATCAACACTGTGTTCTTGCGCCAGTAAGCTCCCCACGCCTGTGCTGCAGCGACAATGGGGTAGATCTCGAACAGCAAGGATGACTGGGAAAACCCAGGTATGGAAGTAACCTCGGGTGGCCAAGCGCTGGCCATCCAGTGGTTGCCGTAAATGGCGGTGAAGCCCAGAGCTGATGAAGCATCGGCGTGGAGGACGGGGGAGTGGCTGGACACTGAGGGAGTAAACAACGAAATGCCATTCCAGTTGGAAAGGAACTGGTCCCACATCACTAGATCAGCCAGAGCTTGTTGATCTAGCCTCATCTGGCTATCTTGGTCGGTGGTAGCTGGAAGAAGACTAAGGAGTCTGGAGATGAAAGTCCTGCCTTGCGGGATGATCCTCATGGCATAATTGAGCATGCCAAGCAGGCTTTGGAGCTCCACTCTGGAACAAATGCCTGCGCAAGCTAACTTGTGGATATTATCTCTGATTCTACGTAGTTTGTCGGGAGGCAAACTAGCTTGCAACGTGACGGTGTCTAGTTGGATACCTAAAAAGGTCAAACTGGTGTGTGGGCCCTCGAGCTTATGATTCGCTACTGGAACACCGAGTTTGCTGAACACTTCGGTCAAGACTCCTAGATCACCTGGAGGCCATGACGGAGGTTCGATCAGCAGAAAGTCGTCCAGATAGTGGATGACGTGATGGGCACTGAAGGTGTGCTCAAGGATCCAGTGTAGACTGCTGGCAAACTGATCGAACAGCCACGGGCTTGATTTTGAGCCAAAAGTGAGACAATTAGCGAAATAATAAAGCCCGTCCCACCTGACGCCATGCCACTGCCATAGTTGGGGGTTAATGGGCAGCAGTTTAAAAGCGTCGGTGATATCTGCTTTTGACAGCCACGTGTGCTGCCCCAAAGACAGTATGACCTGAATTGCCTCGTCTATGGACGCATATTTCATACCGAATTCCTCGGAGGGAATGAGAGCATTGAGGCTAGGCACGTCAGAAGAATGTGGAGCTGACAGGTCATAAATCAGGCATTTTTTATTGGAGAACTTGCCAACAACCATGCCTATCGGACTAATTCTCCAGCAGTCGAAAGGTGGCTGGCGCAGAGGACCTATCAGGTAGCCCTTTGCCACCTCTGCTTGAATGAGGCCACTGACTGCCTCGGGGTTCCTCACAGCGGACAGCAAATTCCTACATTCGTACGTGATCTGTGGTAGGGATATCTGGCCTGTGTGGAAACCTACGGTGAAACCATTTAGGAGGAACCTCACCCACTGTTGGTCTGGATGATCAGCCAGGAATGTGGCTAGCGTGTCAACATGTACCCTGCCTAGTCATACCGGGTGAAGGCCTTTCTGGGGGCACGCTGTCTTGGGGTGAGCCCTGAAGCAGTTGGTGCATAAATGCAGCAACCGGCATTGGCTGTAGAAACACCCTGTGTAATTGAAGTTATTGCAAATTTGTGATTTGCCTAAGTACTTGATGGGCCTGCCTAATTTATCAACCCCTGTGGCGGATTTGGGCATGACGCTATCGGGTGCCAGTCTAGTCTGGGAGCTGCCTGACGGAGGATTGCTGGAGGAGCACCACTCTGCGGTGTGGGAGTGTGAGCTGCAAGTGGAACAAGTGGGGGCTCTCAAGCCAGCAAAATGGCGGCACAAAAGCTCTGTGTCCGTCACTGCCCAGTCGACGGTGTGCTGAAACTGTGTGAGTAAGGCTGCTGCCCTAGCGGAAAAAGACCTGTGATACTCGTAGAAGGCCGTGCCACCGTATTTGTGGCCTAGGTCTACCACTTTGTAGAGGCATAGGTCTAATTCTTCACGGCGACTGGGCGACACAGAACAGATGACGTCCCGGTATAAGCTAAACGCCATGCTGATGCTGAGTTTGCGGTTTAGCCTGATGTCCCGTGACTTGAGTATGACAGACACCTCCCCGCAGGCGATGGTCTTATTATCAGGTACCTCGTGTGTAGCGATGAGTAGACAGGCTAAATTGACATCTTACCGTCTAGAATATCCTGCCTAACGTTGGCCGGAATGAAATGCGATGGTGCGACATTGGGGAAGTTTGGGGGGGGGTTCGCAGCAGACGTGGAGGGAACTGACGGAGACATGAGTGTAGGTGCGCCAGCGCTGGAGGTGGATGCCCTGTTATGAATTTCCTCTAGTCTGCTATGAAAGCCAGACATGGAGGACGCCATGTTGTCAATTGCTGCATGTAGCTGGGTAATGGAAGTCTGTATGGTGTTGGGCGTTAGCAACTCTTGACTGGAGCCTGGTTCGGACTGTAGCAAACGAAAAAGTTCGGCCTTCCTAGCAGATGCTGGGAAAGGAATCCCTCTGCGTAACAGTTCCGTAGTAATTCTGGATATGGTCCATGACCTAAGGGAGGGGGTCGTGCCTCTTTCTGACTGTACGTCCCCGCTGGATTGGGATGACGCAGATGCAGTCGGAACCTGGTTGTGTGGCAGTTCCATCTAGAATACATGAAAAGCATGACACGATGGCTAGCTACACGTGACGATAGCCCATACCATACACCCTGGTGAACTAGTAAGGGAAGAAAGACTAACCGTGCGAGCTGTGCCTGAGGGAAATTACGCGCAACACCCGTGTACCGTGACATCCCCTGCCACCTAGAGTACCCCGTGACGGGGCATGTACAGCCGTGACAGCTGATGACCGTGGGGGCCCGCAACTGCGTGTGAGTGGGTTAAAGTGGATGCCTGTGAGGCAGGAGACCTGTACGCTCGAACTTTAAGCCGTACCGAGCTGGGACTATACTGGCATCTGTAGCCGTGACTTGCGTCATCTCTGAAGACGTGACAGAGTTGCGTATGCCTGAAGTCATGTCAGGACTTAGACTGAGTCTGAGGACGTGACAGACTTGACGCGTGTGCCTGAAGACGTGACAGGACTTGACAGAGTCTGAAGACGTGACAGACTTGACGCGTGTGCCTGAAGACGTGACAGGACTTGACAGTCTGAAGACGTGACAGACTTGACGAGTTCGCCTGAGGACGTGACAGGTCTTACGGTGAGTCTGAAGACGTGACAGAACTGGCAAATGCTGAAACGTGACGGAATTGGCGTGAGAGTCTGAGCACGTGTCAGAAGTGGGGCGGCTGAGATATGTCGTGACTATGAACTGAGTCTGATGACGTGACAGACGTGCCGAGGCTGAACGTGCCGGGACTGCGTGTGAGTCTGAGGACGTGACAGAACTGCCGAGGCTGAACGTGCCGGAACTGTGTGTGAGTCTGAGGACGTGGGGAGAACCCCCCCCTTTTTTTTTTTTTTTTATTATTGGCTGTACATGAACTGCCTCCGCACGGCCAGGTGAGGAGTGGAACCCCTGGTGAGAAGAGAGAGAGAGAAAAACATTTTTTTTTTTTTTTTTCTTTACCGGATCCTGACGGAAGAAGTCTGTGACTACTAGACTGTGAAACGAAACAGAGCACCGGGTCAGCTTAGGGGAGAGAACCCCCCCCAAAAAAAAAACTAAAACCTGACCTAACCATGTTTCCGAAATCTACCTGCACCAGGATTTGTGAGAGTTTGATACTCTGACCGTCCGAACCCCTGAAGCCTGTGAAGACACCTGTTAAGGGATAAAATACAGCAATGATATCGACGGTGCCAACAACCGAGTGGCCATAGTGAACAACCTGTGAAACATAAAACACCGGACAAGTATGTGCGACCCGTATGCTGGTCCAGAGCTAGATGCACTGAACAAGCTTCAGAATAATTACGTATGCCCGGCGTGGGTATGCTACGAATTGCGTACTGGCCGGTGCGGTCTCGAGAGCGGTACAGTTGACGCCACTGTATGACCAGTATTGTTGAACACGAATATTCGCATTGCGATTTAAATCGCGACTTCCTGAACGTCGCTAAACGCGATCGCAATTGCGAATATTCGATCAACTTTCGTGCGCCTGTTCAGTGCGTGTGATGCAATTTTCGCAGTAAGAAAACAATGCCATTAGTGAGTGGTGGGAGGGACCATGGACCGTGTGACTGCGTGGATGCTGTCACTCTGCGAATATGAACCCAGCAGCATGCGGGAAGCGACCACGGAGACTGGACAGCCTGAGGCCTGCCGTTCGGATAATGATAAACTATCCTAGGGATAAGTGTAATTTTATATAGTCAATGGTTTACCTTTCTCAAGTCAGGTAAACATTTAAAGGGTCTCCGTGATGTCAGTACTAATGGCCTGTCCTCAGGATAGGCTGTCAGTATTAGAATACCCCATAGATCAGCTGTTTGAAGAGGCCAAATGAGCGCTGTGGCCTCTTCCTCAGTCGATGACATCACATGTATGTACGATCACTGACAGTGGCGGCAGCATCGCCGCAGGAGCTCTGACGACACTGCTGTGGCTCCTGGGGCGGCCCTGCGGCCAGAGGCTGCTGACGAAAGGACGGGGGACCAACTTGACATCCGCACCCACGGCCTCATGTGACCCAAGCAGACACCGAGCCGAGTAAACGCCGCGACGGCTGCGGGCATGGACTGCCCGGGAGGGGGGATCGGGTGAGTGTGGTGCCGGCAGCACTCTCCGGCGGAACAGGACGTGCGCAGCTTAGGCGGTGCCGCCGCTAGGAGGATGCTGTCGGCTGCATGTACCCATGGCTGCCTGGCGGGGGAGGGAGATGGCGCGCGGCAGCCAAACCCTCGTGGCGCATGAATCGAGGGGGCCTGCCCGTTACCTGTGCCAGGATACCTGCCGGACGGGAGCGGCTGTGGGTAGCGGAGGTGAAGCGCTGTAAACGATGGACGGCTGCCGTCGGACGCTGATCCACCACGTGACCCGGAAGTGACGCGGCACATGCTGCAGTGCCGGGATTCGTAACTACAGCTTCCAGGGGGGAGGGCACGGAGGTGCCTTAAGTAGTGAGTGCGGGAGCCTCTCCTCCCACAAATACGGCAACTACGTTGCCTACACTTATAGTGCGAATGACAGTATTTTTGGACTATAAAATGCACCATAAGAAGCCTTTTAATGTCGTCCACTAATTAAAACTTCCCGGGTAGTTTAATGAAGTGAAGGGATCATAGTCACTAACTTCAATAATCTAGGGTAGAAGTGGTTAATAATTTACAGTCAGACCCAATTAATTGTACTGTGTAATGTTTTGACCACTGGAACAAAAAGAAAAGGTGCATGTGGTCTCATGATAAGATTATCAGCACCACAATAAGCATCTCAAGTTACCTGCTATGTAGGCCTTTTCTTCTTACTGGTCTGACTCCTCCCACAGAAGACGTCATCAAAGGTCCTTTAGCTACACTTAGGCTACTTTCATACCTGCGTTTAGGTGCGGATCCGTCTGGTATCTGCACAGACGGATCCGCACCTATAATGCAAACGCTCAGATCCGTTCAGAACGTATCAGTTTGCATTACCATGTTCATGATAATGCAAACGGATCCGTTTTGACTTTACATTGAAAGTCAATCCGTTTGAAAATTGAGCCATATTGTGTCAACTTCAAACGGATCCGTCCCCATTGACTTACATTGTAAGTCTGGACGGATCCGTTTGCCTCCGCACGGCCAGGCGGACACCCAAACGCTGCAATCAGCGTTCGGGTGTCTGCCTGCTGAGCGGAGCGGAGGACAAACGGTGCCAGACTGAGGCATTCTGAGCGGATCCGCATCCACTCAGAATGCATTAGGGCTGGACGGATCCGTTCGGGGCCGCTTGTGAGAGCCTTCAAACGGAACTCACAAGCGGAGCCCCGAACGCTAGTGTGAAAGTAGCCTAAGAGATTTCACATATTTTCCTGCTGCATGGGGACCTTCAGCATGTGGAAGGATGTGCTCCTCGTTTCCCTCCCCTTGAGATGAAGGATCTTTCATCCTCCTCTCCTGCCTGCACTGATCACTCATATCGGTGTCAGGCAGTGAAGTGTGCCAATGCAGAACTCATCGATCAGAAGTGGTGCTCTCCATTTGTTAGTGAGCTAAGATTAAAATCCTCCATAATTTGTACCTCTCACTCCCATCTTTTCACGAGCTGCACCTACTCTCTGGAATGCTCTGTCCCAGAATGTCAGGTCAATTCCCAACTTCCCTGCTATGCCTTAAAAACACATCTTTTCAGGCAGGCTAAGGCTACTTCCACACTAGCATTTTTACTGGATCCAGCAGGGTTCAGCAAAAACTCTTTATTTACTGATAATACAACCATCTGCATCCGTTATGAATGGATCCGGCTGTATTATCTTTAACATACCCAAGATTGATCCGTCATGAACTCCATTGAAAGTCAAACGGATCCATTTTCTATTGTGTCAGATTGTGTCAGATAAAACGTCCCCATTGACATGCATTGGGGGGTCATGACGGATCCGTTTTGCTCTGCATCCCAGGATGGAAAGCAAACTGCATCATGCTGCGGTTTTCTCTCCAGTATGAGAACGGAACTAAATGCATTTTGGAGCATTCCGTTCTGTTCAGTTACATTTTGTCCCCACGGGGAAGCGTTTTTTTTCCCCGGTATTGAGAACCTATGACGGATCTCAATACTGGAAAATATTAACGCTAGTGTGAAAGTAGCCTTATCAAGTTTCCTAAAATGACTGTTCCCTAAGTACCCCCCCCCCCCCCAGCTCCTCAGACCTGAACTCGATCTTCTAATAGTCCCACACCTGAAGCTGATCAGCCTACACCACTGCTTTCAGAACAATAATGGCTTGACTACTACATATCACAATCAACTACCTTTTGTGTCACCCCCATTCCCTCATAGACTGTAAGCTCTTGTGAGCAGGGCACTCACTCCAAGTGTTTCAGTTGAATATTAGCCACTTATGTTGTGATGTCTTTTTTTTTGTACATGAACCCTCTGAATCTGTAAAGCACGGAGGAATATGGTGTCTCTATATAGATAAATATTATCGTTATCCAATAAAGTTCTGTATAAGCGCACTGTTGGATCATTAAGAAAGCAGTCAGCGGGGGTCTAACACTGCTAGCGCAACCTGACTGCAAACTATGAGGATTTTAAGCAAGTCCCAAAGATACTGCACCAGGTTCTGAAGTGATGTTGGGTCTTTAAAGATTGCGCCCGCTCTGAAGCAAAGTAAGCGCCATAGCAACCGGGTGCCTGCTGTTTCACAAAGTAGACACCTGGGGCTAATGTCCATGATCAGCAGGTTCGCTGAGTAATGGTGATCCTAAAGAAATGAATAGGATCGTCGCATTCATTGCAAGAAATCTAGAATTTCTATGGGATCACCGCTATTCAGCAAACCTGGCCATGCCGACTGTGGCATGACCAGTGTGGCCATGTAGCCCTAGCCTTAGGCTCATTATTTGTATATTACCATACAGGCTAGCAGGTGGCAGCACTGAATTGTAATATAGGGATCTATGTATAGGGTAAAGGATAACATTCCATTACGCTATACAAATTGCAATCTAATGATTGCATGCTGGGATCCACTTGGGGACTTAATAAATAGGTAAAAAATATAACATATATATATTCAAATAACCGCCCTTTCCCTAAAATCAAAATAAATAAACAATAAAAAATAAACATTATGGGCATTGCCGCCTTTGGAAATACCTGTACTATTAAAATATATTAAAAAAACAAAAAAAACGTATCCCATGAGGTGAATGGCGTAATGGAAAAAAACTGTAGCAGTAAAACTGGCGTATATCATGCAGTAAATGACCCCCTGTATTTTGAAGTATATTTAAACATTGAGAAGTGACAGGTGTGATACCTTTTAACAGGTTTTTTGAAAAAATTGCACAATTTTGCTGACCAAAACATATGCTGCCATTGACACTGGTATGTACACTTATTAATTGTATAGACTTTGCAATAGGAAAAAAAAGTCCAGTGCAATTATGATGCTTAAAACATCATCAGCTAGTAGATTTTTTTCAATATATTAATCAGGCTGCAAGTTGGCTCCTGCACATAAAGGTACTGTTTCTTTAAATACTGATGTGTATGTAGTGCAGCAAAGTCTGTATGTATGTGAACAGTTCAAATCCTGTAACAGACACACAATGCGCTAACTAAACCTATAGTGCCCCAGTGCTAAAACCTATCAAAAAGGGCACTAGGTTTTACTGAGGTTATAACAGGCAAGCTTAACTTTGATTGGGGTGTTAATGTTTGAAGGAATCTATAACTATATAAGGAGCATGTGACTGTAAATAATATAATAAATGGGAAGAGAAAGGAAAAAAAGGAGGAAGTTTATTCAAACACTCAAGGATCTGGAAGGGAAATCCCCCAGTGTTTGAAAGTAGGCGCCGACAGTGGTGGCAACTAGAGTCTACGCAAGGGTGGCAGCCGAAAAGTGTCTATGGAGGGCACTCAATATAGATTTAGAAAAGACAAAAGTAAGGGTGAGGGGAAGGTACAAAAGGCGCCAAACCGAGCAAAAATGCACTAGAAAATGTCTAGAATTTGGTATCATGGTGCTATAGTACTAGCATATTATACATATAGGTAAAAAACTTTTTTTATATAAAAAAACTTTTTCTAAACAGTTGAAATAAAATTAGGTCCCTGCTGTGGTATACACAGAAGGTTGAAGGCAAAGGTTAAAACCAAGGTTAAAAACAAGGAATAAAATGGATGAAAAAACATCCAGTGAGGCACTTCACTGGGGGGTCGTCAGCAG
Organism: Bufo gargarizans; assembly: GCF_014858855.1. NCBI lineage: Eukaryota > Metazoa > Chordata > Amphibia > Anura > Bufonidae > Bufo > Bufo gargarizans. The sequence continues at coordinate 198,097,782 of NC_058080.1, forward strand.
GATAAGCATAAAACACCTGTGACGATTCCCCCCTGGCCAGGATCGTGTGTAGAGTCTCAGTGAATGACGGCAGCAAGGCAGTGTGCCTCTGATCAAATCACCTTTATTAGGCTACCTTCACACTAGCGTTCGGGTGTCCGCTTGTGAGCTCCGTTTGAAGGCTCTCACAAGCGGCCCCGAACGCATCCGTCCAGCCCTAATGCATTCTGAGTGGACGCGGATCCGCTCAGAATGAATCAGTCTGGCAGCGTTCAGCCTCCGCTCTGCTCAGCAGGCGGACACATGAACGCTGCTTGCAGCGTTCGGGTGTCCGCCTGGCCGTGCGGAGGCGTGCGGATCCGTCCAGACTTACAATGTAAGTCAATGGGGACGGATCCGTTTGAAGATGACACACTATGGCTCAATCTTCAAACGGATCCGTCCCCCATTGACTTTCAATGTAAAAGTCTGGACGGATCAGTCTGAGGCTACTTTCACACTTAGAAATTTTTTAACATTATAATGCAGACGGATCAGTACTGAACGGAGCCACCGTCTGCATTATATGAGCGGATCCGTCTCAGACGGATCCGCTCTGAACGCAAGTGTGAAAGTAGCCTTAGAAGATATGTGGCTCAACGCGTTTCGGGGATCGAGATTTCCCCTTCATCAGGAGCAAGTATAATATGCTAGTACTATAGCACCATGATACCAAATTTTTGACATTTTCTAGTGCATTTTTGCTCGGTTTGGCGCCTTTTGTACCTTCCCCTCACCCTTACTTTTGTCTTTTCTAAATTAATATAATAAATGATAGCCAGCATGGGTTTACCAAGGACAGAAGTTCACAGACTATCCTGAGGAGGTAACTGTGGATTAAGTGTTCTTGACACTTGGAGCATCTCCTACAGGCAAAGACAGTACATGTATTTCACATCCCATAGAGTCTTTTCATGGTGAGGCAGCACTGCACTAACAAGACCAGGCCCTATTAAAACCTCCATTGTTGTGTCGGCCTGGGTGAGGATAGCCATACAGCTGAAGTGCATCAAGCAGCAGCCTACTCCAACTGGACAAGGTGGTATGCGAGAATCGCAAAAACATCATGTCCAAGCTGAATTTGGGGAAATACGATATGCTCCTTGCATGTCGCATGTGATAAACCTAGTCGTGCAACACTTTTTGAAAAACTACAGTGGCTTGCTGAGGGTGCTAGCCATGTCCAGGATGCTATCCTTGCATTTCAGCCATTCTCATGTGACAAGGAATGCCCTCCTGGACTTACAGAGACAGAATAGTCTAGCATTGATTCACGACTTTCCAATTGGCTGGCATTCTGCCTTGCATGTGCAAGAGCATCTCTACAAGCAGGGTTAAGTGGTTATTTTGTTATGCAATAGTCCAACTCAACAGGGAGCATGTCTTGTTTCAAGGTCTGACAGTGGCAGCTGATCAGAGACTCCTGTTGCATATTAAGGATTTTGAAGAGGCCGTCAGTAGGGATAACTGAGGCACGAACTGTATCGTCCTCCTGATATTTATCTTAAATCAGACATCATGCTGAAGAACAGCTTACGCATCTAGCTGGCTGCCCTATAGCTGTTGGGAACCCACAAAGAAAAAGTTCTATGGAGAAGGAAGTAGAGGATAAGGATAAGCAGCTGGCACTGTGGGAGGAGTAGGAGTCACTTATACAGGAGGATGAGTCTGAAAATGATGCTGACTAGTGTTGAGTGAGTCGAGGCATTTGAAGCGGAATTCGGTCCAAAGTTTAGGAAACCTTTGATTTGCAACAAAGCCGAATTCCTTTGCGCTTCATGGTAGCGAATCGGTTTATCCTAAAATGACTGCTGCACTTGATAAAAAGCGAAAGCAAGAAGCCCGGAAACGCGGGATCACCCAAGCCATGCAGCCAACCAATCTGCACATAACCATCCCCTGTTATCTCACAGCCCTATTAAATCCTGCTCCTGCGTGGTTAAATATTTTGCCCAGTTCATGTGTGCAGTGGAACTAAACTGATTATAGAAAATGCCTTCTGTTACCTGTTGCGTTACATAGTGTCAGTATGATGCAACGGTTAAATACTTCACCCTGTACATGTGTGCAGTGGAACTAAATTTATCATAACGAATGCCTTCTGTAGTGCTACTATATAATGCTCTCATTGTAGTGCCAGTATATATATATATAATACCTGGTGTAGTACCATTATACAAACCGGATTCCCAAAAAGTTGGGACACTATACAAATCGTGAATAAAAACTGAATGCAATAATGTGGAGGTGCCAACTTCTAATATTTTATTCAGAATAGAACATAAATCACGGAACAAAAGTTTAAACTGAGAAAATGTACCATTTTAAGGGAAAAATATGTTGAATCAGAATTTCATAGTGTCAACAAATCCCCAAAAAGTTGGGACAAGGCCATTTTCACCACTGTGTGGCATCTCCCTTTCTTCTTACAACACTCAACAGACGTCTGGGGACCAAGGAGACCAGTTTCTCAAGTTTAGAAATAGCAATGCTCTCCCATTCTTGTCTAATACAGGCCTCTAACTGTTCAATCGTCCTGGGCCTTCTTTGTTGCACCTTCCTCTTTATAATGCGCCATATGTTCTCTATAGGTGAAAGATCTGGACTGCAGACTGGCCATTTCAGTACCCGGATCCTTCTCCTACGCATCCATGATGTTGTGATTGATGCAGAATGTGGTCTGGCATTATCTTGTTGAAAAATGCAGGGTCTTCCCTGAAAGAGATGACGTCTGGATGGGAGCATATGTTGTTCTAGAACCTAAATATATTTTTCTACATTGATGGTGCCTTTCCAGACTTGCAAGCTGCCCATGCTACACGCACTCATGCAACCCCATACCATCAGAGATGCAGGCTTCTGAACTGAGCGTTGATAACAACTTGGGTTGTCCTTGTCCTCTTTGGTCCGGATGACATGGCGTCCCAGAATTCCAAAAAGAACTTCGAATCGTGACTCGTCTGACCACAGAACAGTCTTCCATTTTGCCACACTCCATTTTAAATGATCCCTGGCCCAGTGAAAACGCCTGAGCTTGTGGATCTTGCTTAGAAATGGCTTCTTCTTTGCACTGTAAAGTTTCAGCTGGCAATGGTGGATGGCACGGTGGATTGTGTTCACTGCCAATGGTTTCTGGAAGTATTCCTGAGCCCATTCTGTGATTTCCTTTACAGTAGTATTCCTGTTTGTGGTGCAGTGTCGTTTAAGGGCCCGGAGATCACGGGCATCCAGTATAGTTTTACGGCCTTGACCCTTACGCACAGAGATTGTTCCAGATTCTCTGAACCTTCGGATGATGTTATGCACAGTTGATGATGATAGATGCAAAGTCTTTGCAATTTTTCGCTGGGTAACACCTTTCTGATATTGCTCCACTATCTTTCTGCGCAACATTGTGGGAATTGGTGATCCTCTACCCATCTTGACTTCTGAGAGACACTGCCACTCTGAGAAGCTCTTTTTATACCCAATCATGTTGCCAATTGACCTAATTAGTGTTAATTGGTCTTCCAGCTCTTCGTTATGCTCAAATTTATTTTTTCCAGCCTCTTATTGCTACTTGTCCCAACTTATTGGGGATTTGTTGACACCGTGAAAATTTGAATCAACGTATTTTTCTTTTAAAATGATACATTTACTCGGATTAAACGTTTGATCTGTCATCTACGTTCTATTACAAATAAAATATTGACATTTGCCATCTCCACATTATTGCATTCAGTTTTTATTCACAATTTGTTCAGTGTCCCAACTTTTTGGGAATCCGGTTTGTATAATGCTCCTCCATACCCCCTGTAGTGGGAGTATATAATGCCCCCTATAGTTCCAATATATAATGCTCCTCTGGCCCATCTCTGCAGTGCCAGAATATATAGAAGGTCCCCTCTAGTGCCTATATATATATATATATATATATATATACACATACAGTACAGACCAAAAGTTTGGACACACCTTCTCATTCAAAGAGTTTTCTTTATTTTCATGACTATGAAAATTGTAGATTCACACTGAAGGCATCAAAACTATGAATTAACACATGTGGAATTATATACATAACAAAAAAGTGTGAAACTGAAAATATGTCATATTCTAGGTTCTTCAAAGTAGCCACCTTTTGCTTTGATTACTGCTTTGCACACTCTTGGCATTCTCTTGATGAGCTTCAAGAGGTAGTCACTTGAAATGTTTTTTACTTTATATGTGTGCCCTGTCAGGTTTAATAAGTGGGATTTATTGCCTTATAAATGGGGTTGGGACCATCAGTTGCGTTGTGGAGAAGTCAGGTGGATACACAGATGATAGTCCTACTGAATAGACTGTTAGAATTTGTATTATAGCAAGAAAAAAAGCAGCTAAGTAAAGAAAAACGAGTGGCCATCATTACTTTAAGAAATGAAGGTCAGTCAGTCTGAAAAATTGGGAAAACAAGTTTTTGTCTCCAAGTGCAGTCACAAAAACCATCAAGCACTACAAAGAAACTGGCTCACATGCGGACCGCCCCAGGAAAGGAAGACCAAGAGTCACCTCTGCTGCGGAGGATAAGTTCATCTGAGTCACCAGCCTCAGAAATCGCAGGTTAACAGCAGCTCAGATTAGAGACCAGGTCAATGTCACACAGAGTTCTAGCAGCAGACACATCTCTAGAACAACTGTTAAGAGGAGACTGTGTGAATCAGGCCTTCATGGTAGAATATCTGCTAAGAAACCACTGCTAAGGACAGGCAGCAAGCAGAAGAGACTTGTTTGGGCTAAAGAACACAAGGAATGGACATTAGACCAGTGGAAATCTGTGCTTTGGTCTGATGAGTCCAAATTTGAGATCTTTGGTTCCAACCACCGTGTCATTGTGCGACGCAGAAAAGGTGAACGGATGGACTCTACATGCCTGGTTCCCACCGTTAAACATGGAGGAGGAGGTGTGATGGTGTGGGGGTGCTTTGCTGGTGACACTGTTGGGGATTTATTCAAAATTGAAGGCATACTGAACGAGCATGGCTTCAACAGCATCTTGCAGCGGCATGCTATTCCATCCGGTTTGCGTTTAGTTGGACCATCATTTATTTTTCAACAGGACAGGCTGTGTAAGGGCTATTTGACCATGAAGGAGAGTGATGGGGTGCTGCGTCAGATGACCTGGCCTCCACAGTCACCGGACCTGAACCCAATCGAGATGGTTTGGGGGGAGCTGGACCGCAGAGGGAGGGCAAAAGGGCCAACAAGTGCTAAGCATCTCTGGGAACTCCTTCAAGACTGTTGGAAGACAATTTCAGGTGACTACCTCTTGAAGCTCATCAAGAGAATGCCAAGAGTGTGCAAAGCAGTAATCAAAGCAAAAGTGGCTACTTTGAAGAACCTAGAATATGACATTTTCAGTTGTTTCACACGTTTTTGTTATGCATATAATTCCACATGTGTTAATTCATAGTTTTGATGCCTTCAGTGTGAATCTACAATTGTCATAGCCATGAAAATAAAGAAAACTCTTTGAATGAGAAGGTGTGTCCAAACTTTTGGTCTGTACTGTATATATATACAGTACAGACCAAAAAGATCTGAAAGCAGAATTCTGGAGTGCAAGGCTTGGCTTACTAATGTTTGGAAAGTTGGATAGTTTTGTTTATAATATGGAAAAAATCTTATGTATTCTAAAATGAAAACCCTAGCAATTGGCAATATGAATGATTGTTTTATTTGGCCGTGTTCCCCAATTACCCCAAATGCCATGAGCCCTTGGAACTCAATTAATGTTTAAATAGTTTCACCATGGATTAGTGATGGACAGACAAATAGTTGATAGATATACACATACTAACACTTGACTATATACACATACTAACACATACTAAAATTTAAAAGGATGAAACAAAACTATTATGAGCTATATGGTGAAGCAAGAAGTACAAGTTGTTAGTAAAAACTACAAGTTCTAACAGGAAAATCAACCTTGTATTAACTTGGAATTCAGCAAATACTTCATTATTTGTCATGTTTTATTAATTAGACCATCTGGCTAGCTGACTGATTGGCAGCCACATATCAGTTCTAAATTCTGTAGTCAGGGGTTTTTAAGTGTCTTTCTATCCCATTTATTAGATTTAAAATTGACCACTTGAGTGTAGTCAAAAGCAATAGATTGTTGTATATGTCACCCTTTGGCAGCATCTACCTAAGAAAACAACCTTTAATCAAACTCCTTGATGAAGTTACAGCCTTGCTCTATGACATGATTCATTATTCTCATATACAGTTATGCAAAACTCATACTTATCTTTCCCTCTAATTGTACTTCTCAATGTAGACAGTATAAAATATAAAAAAATATCTTCCATTTACAATAAAAAGTTAATACTTTATAACAAATTAAAGGAACTATAAAAAAATTTACACATAAAAAACTAAAAGCACCAAAATAAATCTACTTCAGGGGTCATAACCCAGAACAATTACAGGGCATCCGTCAGCAGATTTGTACCTATGAAACTGGCTGACTTGTTGCATGTGCGCTTGGCAGCTGAAGGCATCTGTGTTGGTCTCATGTTTATATGTGTCCTCATTGCTAAAGAAAACTGAAATTGTAGTATATGCAAATGAGCCTTTAGGAGCAATAGAGGAGTACTCGTTACAGGCTGTTTTTCAGCTGATCAAAAGTTTAGGGCCACACCTCTCAAAAAAAAAAACTAAACCCCCAAAACAGAAATCCAACTTCCAAACATTAACTCAGTAATGAGTAGCTCCGTCGTTATTGTTTATCACTTTGAAAAATTTGTTTCGGCATGCTTGATGCAAGCGTTTCCATGAGGTGAGTGGGAACATTTCTCCAAGTGGTGAAGACGGCCGCACGAAGGCTATCTACTGTCTGGAACTGTTGTCCATTTTTGTAAACTTCCCTTGCCATCCATCCCCAAAGGTTCTCAATTGGATTTAGATCAGGGGAACACGCAGGATGGGCCAAAAGAGTGTTGTTATTCTCCTGGAAAAAGTCCCTTGTCCTGCGGGCATTGTGTACTGTAGCGTTGTCCTGTTGAAAAACCCAGTCGTTACCACACAGACGAGGGCCCTCAGTCATGAGGAATGCTCTCTGCAACATCTGGACATAGCCAACGGCCGTTTGATGCCCCTGCACTTCCTGGAGCTCCATTGTTCCACTGAAGGAAAAAGCACCCCAGACCATTATGGCACCCCCTCCACTGTGGCGCATAGAAAACATCTCAGGTGGGATCTTCTTGTTATGCCAGTAACGTTGGAAACTATCAGGACCATCAAGGTTAAATTTTTTCTCATCAGAGAATAAAACTTTCTTCCACCTTTGAATGTCCCATGTTTGGTGCTCTCTTACAAAGTCCAAACGAGCAGTTCTGTGGCGTTCTTGTTTTTGAAGCCCTTCGGTCTCAGATGCCGTCTGATGGTTATGGGGCTGCAGTCAGCACCAGTAAGGGCCTTAATTTGGGTCGAGGATCGTCCAGTGTCTTGAAGGACAGCCAATTGGATCCTCCGGCTCAGTGCTGATGAAATTTTTTTGGGTCTTCCACTTGACTTTTTTGTTCCATAACCCTCAGGATCATTTAAGAAATTCCAAATGACTGTCTTACTGCGTCCCACCTCAGCAGCGATAGTGCGCTGTGAGAGACCCTGCCACTTTCAAAAAGGAAGAGTTTTTTTTGCCTTCGCCATCACAATGTGTGACTACCTGACAGAAAATGGCAATGTATTTGGTCTTTTAAAAGGCATGTGGTCCTAAACTTTTGATCAGCTGAAAAACAGCCTGTTTCAGTTTATTTGTTGTTTTCATTAAATTGAATGCTCAAAAAATGTTTTGTCTCACTCTCATTTCTTCTTGTTGCAAGTTGAAGCTCTACTTGGAACCTTGTTAAGATACAGCCATGCTAAATATGATTTTTTGCCATTTTTCAAGTGGTCTTAAACTTTTGATCAGGACTGTACTAGGCACGTCTCAATCCAGCATAGAACTAGATCAAGACTGGCCATTCTTGATCAATTCCTCCCATGTTTTTTTCTTCTTGTATTTCTTGTAAACATGTGTAAAAATTGACAGCAGTTTAATGCTTTTTATATGGCCTTTTAAATCATGTTTTTTAAGCCGGTTCATTTTATACAGATTAAAATTGGTTGAATTGATTCTGAATGAATCAAATCCATTACCAATTTCACAAAAATACGAACAAATTTGATGTTTTGGCTAATTGCTTCGGATGAATCGCGTAAAAAGGGCCAGCACCATTTTACTGTGAAAATTAATGGGAAAAGGACTGGGAGGATGTAAATTGAGGATCACATTACCCTGGGGTCTTGCCCTAATTGGCCTACAGGCTGACAGCCTATGAGCCTATCTTGGGGCAGGGTTTTAGCAATCCCTTGAGTGTGTGCTTGCTTAGAAGCCACAGACACCATTCTGAGCACAGCTTGCATTTTGAGAGGACATATGTTGAAAGTGTCTAGCAAAAACAACTACAGACACATGCTGGCCATCTTAGAGTGTTGTATGGACAGTATAGGGGCATATTTAGTTAAGTAGATGGAATCAATAGGTAGAAAAGTCAAGGTTTTATCAGAAATGGTCACTCAGAGTGTTATATACTGAGGATAGGTGTTGCCAGTTGAAAACTTAAACTATTGTAAGGGGACAGTAACTAAGTAAAATATCACTTTTAATCGTATTAAGTATAAAAAGGCCCCTACAGACAAACAAACATGTAAGAAATGGTGATATAGAAACCTGTGTGGTCGAGGATATAAAACCACAAAGGCTACGATAAGACCATCAGGTGGAAAAAGGTAGCCACACAGTGCATAGCGCAAAGTGGAGCACTCAGCTAGGTACCTAAAGAAGGAATACCATGAGAAGCTGAAATGTCACCATGGGCACTGGTAATGGACTAGCAAATAATATGTATCAAGTCAGGAAAGTGGAGGGTAATGGTGTGGTGTATACACTGACCCTAATAGGTCCCTACTTGTCCTAGTCCACCCTACAAATGCATCCTTGTAACGGGGCCCAAAAAACCCTGCAATACGTTGGTCCGACTGGAACTCTGGTCCTACGCTGGATGCCCTGTTGAGGCCCTAAACAGCGATATAGGAGCCATATACCCATAAGGGGATACAAATTAAGGCTCAAAAACTCAATTGAGCTTGTACGAAAAGCTGTCCCAAAAAGTTCAATTAGGCTTGTAACAAAAAAATGCTTAGGTGTCCAGACGCGTTTCCTCAAAGTAAGCCCCAAGATTCTTCAGGGGACACGGGGCATAGTCATGGTCACCCCAGCTGGCGTATGGCTCAACAATAAGAGGTAGCTGTTTGATTGCTGCAGTCAGTGTATGACCGAGCCTGAAACATAACAGAAAAAGAAAAACCAAATAAGGATAATGAAAGTGGCAACTTACTGTTTGATGGCTGCAGTCAGTGTATGGCTATGGACCGAAATAGAGAGGAGAACCAAGGTGATGGTGTCCGCCTGGATGGAAAGACCAGCAGCTTATGGGGCCAAGCAGCCCCATTATGTAGGCAGAGGGGCCAGGTGAGACGCATACCTGCGAATCAGCGTCACATGACCAGTAGTACTCTGATGACGTCAGTGAATGCGACTCACCGTTGCGGTCACGTGATCGAAAGTACAGGGGTCACATGACCACGCATGCGCAAGAAAGCAGCCCCAGTGTATTTCGTGAGGCCTGGTGGAATGCAAGCCTGCAGTGTATTCCATGTCACGTGACCGGACGCCGACGGCTGACGTCACACGCAGCAGCAGCAACTTCCCGGCCACGTGATCCGGTGAACGCTGCCCGCGCCTGCGCAAGGATGCACTGGCGAGACAGGTAGAACATCGGAAGCCTGGTAAGAGCTGCACAGGTGATAAAAGAACCATCTCTAGCCACCGCTTCGATGTGCCATACAACAAATCACCTTATTTATGCACGGCACCATACAAGGGTGCCACCTATTGGTCATACTAGTAAAGACATGACCAGAGGAAGGGCATAAACCCGGTGTCAACTTTCACAAGTAGGAGGGGGAGGAGGAAAAGAGACCTCACGCTGGGTTTGGGGGACCACAACTCCAGCCAATCACCTCCATGTATGCTGAGGGGCACAAAAATCTATATAATGTCCCTCTAAGCAGACCACAAAAGAAGTATTAATTGACAGGATATAGGACCAAAGGACTGGCGAAGACAAAAAATGGTCACAAGAAGCAACCAAAATTCAATTGCTCGTTGAGGCCATAGGGAATAATCATATTTAATGTAAAGGTCCACCAGCTGTCATCCTGACCACTTAAGAGAGGGATACCCACTGGTCAATACCTTAGATTGAAACTGTATTGTTCAGAGGAAATTGATTTTAAGTGCCAGGCAAGGGACTTGAGAAACGGGTTTCAGGAGAGGGGTATCCCGATAAGACCCTCAGATTAGCCTACCAAAGAACACAAGAACATACACGTACAGAATTGCTTCACCCCACGACTCGTACAGTGCATAAATCACAAGACACCGTTCGGGTCATAGGTACATATGATGCAGCGGCATCCCAGGTTAAGAGGATCCTGGCACGCCATTGGAACACTCTATTGATGGACCCGGATCTGGCGGAGGTCCTCAGTCCCTCTGTTTCAGTAACCTTCAGGAGGGGCCACAATTTAAAGGACAGGCTGGTACATAGCCACTTTACCCCCCCAGTAAGACCTTGGGATGTACCATTGAGAGGTTGTTACAGATGCAGTCATTGTAGCTTCTGTGACTACCTATCACAAGGCAAAACATTTAGGTGTGAACCTAATGACACTGTCTATCATGTACGAGATTTCATAAATTGTCGCACAACTGGCGTAATTTATTTAATGACATGCATCTGTGGACTACGCTATGTTGGCAAGACTCTTAGAGAACTGCGCAAGCGCATGTGTGAACACATCAGTGACATACGAAAAAACAATGATACTCCTATAGTGCGACACGTACAGAGCTCTCACAACGGCCGTATCTCATCAATTAGCTTCATGGCCATTGAACACATCAAAAAAACACAATGGGGTGGAAACTGGGACAAACATATTCTTCAAAAAGAATGTTGGTGGACCTTCACATTAAATACGATTACCCCCTATGGCCTCAACGAGCAATTGAATTTTGGTTGCTTCTTGTGACCATTTTTTGTCTTCGCCAGTCCTTTGGTCCTATATCCTGTAAATTAATACTTCTTCTTTTGTGGTCTGCTTAAAGGGATATTATATAGATTTTTGTTCCCCTCAGCATACATGGAGGTGATTGGTTGCAGTTGTGGTCCCCCAAACCCAGTGTTAGGTCTCTTTTCCTCCTCCTCCCCCTCCCCTCTACTACTTATTAAAGTTGACACTGGGTTTATGCCCGTTCCTCTGGTCATGTCTTTACTAGTATGACCAATAGGGGGCGCCCTTGAATGGTGCCGTGCATAAATAAGGTGATTTGTTGTATGGCACATCGATGCGGTGGCTAGAGATGGTTCTTTTTTCACCTGTGTAGTTCTTACCAGGCTTCGGGTGTTCTACCTGTCTCGCCAGCGCATCCTTGCGCAGGCGCGGCCGGCGTTCACCCGATCACGTGGCCGGGAAGACGCTGCTGCTGCGTGTGATGTCGGCGTCCGTGAGTCGCATCAGAGTACGACTGGTCATGTGATGCTGATTCGCAGGTATGCGTCTCACCTGGCCCCTCTGCCTACATAATGGGGATGCTTGGCCCCATAAGCTGCTGGTCTTTCCATCCAGGCGGACACCATCACCCTGGTTCTCCTCTCTATTTCGATCCACAGCCATACGCTGACTGCAGCCATAAAACAGTAAGTTGCCACTTCCCCCATCGTCCTGTTTTGTGGACGAATGGTGGTGTTTTATGGTCATTATCCTTACGTGGTTTTTCTTTTTCTGTTATGTTTCAGGCTCAGCCATACACTGACTGCAGCCATCAAACAGCTACCCCTTATTGTTGAGCCATACGCCAGCTGGGGTCACCATCACTATGCCCCGTGTCCCCTGAAGAATCTTGGGGCTTACTTTGAGGAAACGCGTCGGGACACCTAAGTTTTTTTTTGTTACAAGCCTAGTTGAGCTTTTTGGGCCAGCTTTTCCCACAAGCTCAATTGAGTTTTTTAGCCTTAATTTGTATCCCCTTATGGGTAAATGGTTCCTATATTGCTGTTTAGGGCCTCAACAGGGCATCCAGCGTAGGACCAGAGTTCCAGTCGGGGCCACCCCTTGCGGATTTTTTGGACCCCGTTCCAAGGATGCATTTTTAGGATGGACTAGGACAAGTAGGGACCTATTAGGGTCAGTGTATACACTATACCTTTACCCTCCACTTCCCTGACTTGATACATATTATTTGCTAGTCCATTACCAGTGCCCACTGGTGACATTTCAGCTTCTCATGGTAGTCCTCCTTTAGGTACCTAGCTGAGCGCTCCACTTTGCGCTATGCACTGTGTGGATACTTTTTCTACCTGATGGTCTTATCGTAGCCTTTGTGGTTTTATATCCTTAACCATACGAGTTTCTATATCACCATTTCTTATATGTTTGTTTGTCTGTAGGGGCCTTTTTATCCTTGATACGATTAAAAGTGATATTTTACTTAGTTACTGCCCCCTTACAATAGTTTAATTCTCAGATTTGGAGCAGCGTTCAGGTAGGGCCTTAACTGCCCATCCTGTTTGACCTTCTTTATTGCCAGTTGAAAACTTCAAACTGCAATAGTCAAATTTCTGCCATGTCTTAAAAAACATAATTTTTGTCTAGCAGCTAGCCACCTTTTTTATTTAAAAAAAACAAACAAAAAAAAAAAAACAGAAGTCTCTATAGTCCATACTGTAAGTATTTTATAGCCTTATTCCCAGACAATCCCAGCACCTCAGCAAACACTTTACTGGCTAGGCTGTGTGATTGCGCATTTTTCTTTGTAACAACAAGCTGCACAATTTTTCTCAGTTCCAAGCATTTTCCTATGCACTAATACACTATTTCAATTTAAAACATTGTACTACTGCATTAATGTACCAGTTCAACGCATTATACTGTTACCTTAATATACCAGATAAATTTAACAAATTATACTGCTGTATTAAATTATACTGCTGTACCTGTTGTATTAGTATACCAGAGAAATTTAACGCATTATACTATGACGTTAATATACCTGTTAAATTTAACACATTTGGATATGCGGACCCATTCATTTCTATGGGGCCATCCGATGTCATCTATGTCCTGACCACATCCATGCCGCAAATTACTGAACATGTCCTATTCTTGTCTGCTTTGCGGACAAAATTTTATATTTTTACAATGAGGCCCACAAAAAGTATGGGATGCACATGGATTGCAACTGTATTTTGTGGAGGCTAACCTCAGGCACTCCAGCTGTTGTGAAACTACAATTCCCAGCATGCTCTATTCATTTTTATGAGCATTCTGAGAAGAGCAGAGCAACAATGCATGCTGGGAGTTGTAGTTTCACAACAGCTGGAGTGCCGGAGGTTAGCCACTACTGACCTAATGGATACAATCGTGTGAATGTATCTCTATATTGTTGCTTAAATAATGCATTTAAGTTTAGCACATTATACTGTTCTGTTATTATACCAGGAAAATTACACTGTTGCCTTAATATACCCATTAAACTCAAAGTTTGTGCAAATAAATCATTACCGTGTTTTACTGCTGCATTACTATACCAGGTAAATTTAAAGCATTATACTGTTGTCTTAATATACCCATTTAATTCAACACATTATGCTGTTGTGTAAATAAAGCATTTTAATGCTAAACTTGCGCACATCAGGTTTCATCACTGGTTCCAGTAGGAAATTTAATCTGGTCAGAAAAAGACTATCCTACAGTGTTCTTATCATCGTTCTTAGTGTTGGGTGAAGTTCTCTAAAATTTGATTCGGCTGTTTTGCCGAATGTTGAAAAAAATAGCTTTGTGATGAATTTCTCCATTACAAAGCACATTTCTTTATAAATAGCTGGTGCAATAAGAGCGAACAGCGATTGCGTAGCTCCCTTACATTGTACCCCTCAGATGCTGTATTAATCACTGATCACAGTATCTGACTTTAATATTTAAGTCTATAATAAAATAAAATAAAATCATACTTGCCTCATCCATTTCATCGCAAATAGCTCACCGCTGCCATATTGACTGAAGATCCAGTATGAAATCTCGCACGGCCCATGATGACGTCATCACGTCAGTCGGCATGGTGATATAATACATCACAGCACATAGGATTTTGCAGGATTTTCAATCAAGATGGTGAAACAGAAGAGGTAAGTATTCATATCTTTATTTATTTTTTACCCCATTTAAGGGAAAATTGATTTGTTACCATGAAACATGAGGAAATTTGGGTTTGCAGTGAATTGGATTTTCACTGAAATTCGTATTGAAGTCCACTTCATGCACTTCGATTCGCTCAACACTAATTGTTATAAGGTACTTTTTCTCCCGCTCAGAGTCTTCAATCTTCGATTATCATGAGATCATCAGAATGTGTAGCCAGAAAATAACTAACGTACCACAATCTGGTTACAAGCTGTACTCCCCCTGGGCCAAGTTGCTGGTGGTACAGTTGCTGCCATACCACTTAGTTGTGGTAATTGTAGTGCAATTCCATGCATTCCCCAAAGTGTAAATCAGCAGGTATTATTTCTTGCCAGCTGTCAATAAAATGTATTTACTTTGTTTTCCAAATGTGGCACACTTCTGCACCTTCATCAAAATTTCATTCAGCAGGCATTTCTTCCCCTGGCCAGCTGTTTGTAAAAAGTATCTAGTTGTTGTTCTAATGTGGTGCACTTCCATGCCTTTACCAAAAACTTAATTTAGCAGGAATTACTCCCTCTGTCTTACCGCTCTCCTTTATTCATGAAGCAGTAGTACTTGGTAGCCAATAGTCTGAATCAAACTTCATGAAGCCAAATTTCCTTGTAATTCGTGGTAACGAGGTAAACAAATTTTGCCTAACCTTTCCCTAACATGGTGGTAAAACAGTGGGCTTTTCTTGATCGAATGGTTAAGGTATTTTTCATTTTCATTTTTTTTACCGATTTACCCTTGACAGCCTTCAATGGTCATCTCAGACAGGGCTGGCATCAGGACTCGGCATACCCTGGCAAGTGCCGGGGCCAACTGTTCCTGGGGGGTCCCACTGTGCTGCTATGAGCATCAATAGCATGCAGAGGCCAGCTGCTGTGCTGCGGAGCTTCAGACATGCCCTCTCTTCACTCCAGTAGAGAAGGACATCTTGCCTGACAAGCTTCAGACACGCCCCATCTACACAGCATATGCTACCTGAGGAAGAGAGAGACCCCAGTGGCTGGAGCAGAAGTGTGAAGAAATGCAGACAGTCTATGAGTGAGTCTGCACTGTGACTGTCTCTTCTCTGTGGGAAAGGAGGGGTGGGGGGATGTCAGGGAACTCTTCAAGCTGCTGCTGGATGCTGTAGTAGATCAGCAGCTTCATGCTATTTAGCTGTTTTACTGCCTCATTAAGCAGTTTGCCTCCATGACACCTGCCCCCCTACCCTATCCATCTCTTATCTCATCCTCATGGAGCCCCTGCTGTCTCCTTTTCTCCCTTATGTATCCAGAGCTCCTGTTCCACCCTCCTATCTCCTATTGCTGCCCTGCACAGACCTCCTGCCACTACTTGTTGTATGAATCCCCCTCAGAGCCCCTTTCACCTACTTGCTGTGTCCAACGCTCCTGTACATCCAGTGCCCCGTCACCTGTCTCACTCTTCTGCCTCTTATTATGGTGGTGTCTAAACTGCATGCACCATAAGGACGTTCCAACGTCCCAGGGTCACGTGACTGTGCCCCCCAGTACTTTGTCCCTTTATACCCTGCATTGTGCCCTCTTACCATACCCTGTACAGTGCCCCTAGCCATTCTCTGTACTGTGCCCTCTTATATCCTTTTATTCAGTTACTGTATGGTGATGATATCCAGTTACTGTATGTGGTGTCATCCGGTCACTGTATGGAAGTATCCATTCACTTTATGGAGGTGTTATTCAATAACTGTATGAAAATAACAGTATCCCCTTCCCTGCCCATGCCACCTTTTTTAGACCTGGCATGAGTGGGGAAAAGTTGCAGATTGCAGGGCAAAGGACCTTTGCGTCACAATCTGTGTCAGAAATACGCCTAATATAGGCATATTTCTGTTTAATAAATGACACCTAATTGTATCATTATTTTAGGGTAGGGCTAATATCTTTATAGTATATAGATTCTAGTGCATTATACTGTGCTCTGTATTTCCCAATAGATAAATGATCCTTGGGAAACACAGTCCTCTCCCCTGACCACCAGGCCCAGATTGTGCGCTTTGTCAGTACATGGCAACCTCCCCTCTCTGTTACGCTGTGTTCTAGTGCTTATTCTGCCACTAAGGCTGGGTTCACATCACATTTTTGCTATCCGTTTAATGTATATCGAAAAATGTATATATTAACAGATGCCTCAGACTGATGCTATACAATGGCGGCCGTTCACCATACAGTTCCATTGTATACGTTAACGTATGTGTTTGGTTTTTTTACTGGACTCTGCAGGATACAAAAACGTGGTGAGCTGCACATTTGCATACAGTACATTTTTTAAAATCAATTTATACATCAAACAAATAGGGAAAAAAATGATGTGAACCCACTGGGGGGAGTAGGAAGGGGGTTTATACAAAAATTTTCTGTGGGGCCCAGTGAGTTCTAGCTAGTGAGGGTCCCTTAAACAGTATAATGACCCCCCAGTGCCCCCATTTAGTATAATGATCCCCAATGACCCTCCATTCAGTATAATGACTCACAGAGCCCCCATTCAATATAATAACCCCCAGCGCCCCCTCCATACAGTATAACCCCCAGTATGGAGGCAAAGGGGGCATTATTCTGAATGGCGGTGACTGGGTTCATGATTCTAAATGGAGGGTCACTGGGGGTTATTCTACTGTGTGTGGGGTCATTTGGGGGGTCATTAGACTGTGTGAAGGGCCACTTGTGGTCATTATACTGTATGGGGCCACTAGGGGTTATTATACGGTGTGGGAGCCATAAGGGTACATATAAATGTAAAAAAAATGACAAAAGAGGGTCCAATGAGATTTATCGCCCAAGGGCCCACATGAACCAGGAGCCTGGCCCTGATTTAAGATGCCGCAATCAGCTGAATGATGGGAGGAGGTGCAATCGCCATTCTCCGTCATTGTGCTCGCTACTCACAAAAGAAATTACTTAATGATGAAGTAATTTGTCACAAAGCAAATTACTTTGTAATAAATTTGGCAAATCAGCTAAATGGAAGTTTTGAGAACTCCAATAGCATTCTATTCGAATTTTCCAATTTTCTAAATGACTTTACCTTTTGTCTGGCACATACCGTGCTCCCTGACCCCATAGCCTTCTGGAGAATCAGACTGAAACAGCAGCTGGAACTTGTCCAGTTTGATAGCACTGTACTATCTTGCCTCTTCTAGCGTGATGTCAGAGAAGTTTTTCAGCATGACAGGTGGTGTCTTTACACTCACCGGGGCAAAATTGTCCTGTGCAAGTGTCCAAAATATTACCTTTCTCAAAATGAATTAGGCATTTCCACACATCTCCACCTGATGACAATGAATAGATCTACATTGCTGACAGTAGCTATTTATCACCGATCCAATGATGCATTGTTGTCTGCCTTTACATAGTGCTCTATTCTGCACAGCAGTTGCTGACACCACTGTGGCTACTCCCCCGGTGCCACTACTACTATCGCTACATCACCTGACTTGTCCATGAGTTTTGGCATTGCACTCCTCCTGCTGCTCCTAAAAAAGAAGACCTTTTGGTTGCTTGTTCAGAACAAATCAGTGATTTTTCCAATACTACGGTGTGTGTATAAACACTGCAGTCAAGCTCCCCCATAAAGGAAAAAATTTTCAGACTTCTTTTAATTTTAAAAAACATAACAAATGCAATGGTGGAGTGTGTTTGTAAACAGGCTGTTTGTTAACATGTACAATCATGAGTTTACCCATTGCTATAAGTCAGTTTGATGCTGAAGTTATGTGTTATTGCTATCATTGCATTAAAGAGCTTAAAAGAGGGGCAATCAAAAACTAAAAAAAAGTTTTAAAAAAGAGAGAAAGACAGGAGAAAAAAAAAGGAGAGGAGTCCTAGGAAAACTCAGACTAAAATTTTAATTTTCATGTTGTTTTGGAGCTCGATAAAGAAGCCCAAGGAAAAAAATAATAATTCATACATAGAGCACGTGCAAGGACCTGGAGGGGATGATAAGAGGCATGTAGAGGCTATGATGGCAAAAATAATATTCACAGTAGCAGTCCTCACCCTGGCTCTTCCTGGGCCATGCAGTAAATGGTGGGTGCACCCTTTCTTCCCTTGGGACACATACTGGACTTGGGACTCCTGTCTAGTGTTAGGTGAGGTGTCCTTGATGGTGTACGGTTGGCAGCATGCAAGGCAGGAGGGTATATGTAGGGGCTAGTGAATAATGAAAGTAATAACCAGGCCCATTTTAGTGATAATAATGAACAGTCTCTATACTGCAGATGATGGGTGATGCAGTACAAGCATATATCAGGCACAATTCTAAGATATACCACAGAGCTTGATTTTTCCAAAGACTATATATAGGCAGTGGCAATGATGGTAGTAGTAGTCCCTGAGTTGCTCTCTAAGCACTTTGCAATCTTCCTAAACAGTCTGCAGATGTCTGTCAGACTCACTCGCTGATGCAGTCAGACTACATAGCTCTTTTCTCAGAATGGGAAGGTAAAGTCTTCCCTCTGCTGAGTAGGGCACAATAACAAAGCTGAGCTACCTATATAAAGCTCTTGGGAAGTATATTAACACTTAATGGTAGATATTAACCCATATGGCAGTAAACCAACTCTTAGCAGTGATCTACTGGGTCACTGCAGATGCTGTATTTAGAAAAACCCAGTGACTTCAAAGCTACTAAAACACCACAAACTATATGCTGTGTATATAGACAATTCCATATTTTACTATAGATTTAAATTCTTTTTTTTTACTCCCTCACCACCTTCCTTCACCAAAAAACAAAACAAAAATGTAATGAAGAAATAAAAAAAACACACTAAAAACTTTTGTGAGGGGGCTTTGCAATGATTATATAAAAACAGTAGCATGCTTAGAGGACAAATGAAACAATTACTCTTACACATAATAAAAGCATTGCATGGATTTCTGATAATACAACTTCGTTATATTTTTTTATGTGTTTTGCTGCTGCTTTCTTTCCAGTACGGTATATTAGCACTAGTAAAGCTGTTAGCAAATGCAGATTTTACATTTATTCATCAAAAGATTGGATAAAAATCTATCAATAATGTAATTTTAACTGCTATATTTTAGATGGAAAAATAAAATTTTGAATTAATAGATGACATGAAGCTGAAATTGAATCATATTTTATTAGCTTTACTAATACGTTTATAATAAATTAAAACGTCTTTTTTATGACTCTTGTTCAATTTAAAGCTGGAAAAAAAAATGAAGACTCAGTTTACATTTCATAAAATTTCTAAGAATTGAATGGAAGCCAAACAAAAAGATTTAGTTTGCTTACTAAGCTTGACATTTCAGCATAATGAACAAATACTTCAAAGGAAAATTAGCTAGTGGCTCAATAAAGCGTATTATTTTCACCTCCTTGGAGAGATTTTGCCTTTTTCTGTAATATTACCTTTAAAATAAAACTACGTTTGATCTTTTTTGAACATATCGCTTTTATTGATTGGTTTTATTCCATATTAGGAAAAACTAAAGTTATTAAAAAGTATCAACTATGTTAAAATTCATGTAAGATGGCAATTCAAATCTGTATATTTGAGGTTTTGATGCAAAAATACATAGACTGAAAATATTGCATTTGGAGCTGAATTATGTCTCTTTACTGTTAGTTGAATCTTAAATAATTACACTAAAAGTGGGTTTGCTTGTGTTCTATATTGATGGAGGATAAGCTTTCACAGTGACTTCCTACAATGAACAAATCTAGAAACAAATCAGAAACAAAACAAAAAGAAGACAGCAGAAGAGAGCCAGGGAGCCCAGTAGCTGGAATAGACCAGTGAGGAGCAGGCGAGTATGAATTTTTCCACAGGTACATCTGGCTGGGTGAAAAAATAAAAATAAGCTGGACAATCCACTTAAGAATAAGGTATTATTGTAACCAATCACATCAGATAGAATAGGTTTTATAGTGAAGCATATGGCTGCCACCACACTGGTCACCTGCTCCAGCTATAGCTCAGACTTGCAAGTCTCTCTTTCCTCCTTCCCGACAAGCCCAGCTGCCAGTCGACCCATAGGCTATGGCCTGTTTCTTGCTGGCTAGGCCTCTCTCTGTCTGTCAGGTACTCAGACTCCCCCAGCATACGCACAATATTCAGGCCAATAGATGGATACCTTGAGTACTTAAGGCCCCTTTACCCAATGAAGAGGTGCCCAAACAATAGGTTATATTCTGCTAGTGTCCTATAAAGGTGTCATCTGGCTGTGTACCAACTTCTGCCTGTTTCCCAAATGTGACCCGTAACTGCCAGATCTGACCTCTGTCTTATATAGATTCTGATTCTAAACTTTCTGCCCTGTCCTCAGACTGTTTATTGGTCACACAAACTCAGGCCTGCCATGAATTCTGCTTATTCCTGACAAAGGTTTTGCCTAACCCCTCGGTGCCCTGCACCCAATCTTAGCTTGAACAGAGACTATTTCAAGAGATAGTGGCTTGTTGGTTCCCCTGCAGCGAAGACCAGATCCAGATACAGGAGTTAAAGGGTGAACCCCAAGGAATTTACATCATTGGACTTTTTGAAAGAAGATTAACTTGTTCTTTAGTATTAGAGACTGAAAAATTTGGGAAAATAAGGCCTGGACTGTCAAATTATGTAAAAACAGGTTAAACAGTCATAGTCATTCCCTTGTGACTTTCCTCAAAGGACAATGTAGTTAATTGTCTTTCCAGATGAAACATGAATATGCTTGCATATTTGAGTCTATGCATCTCTCAAGAAGGAATAATTTGTAAATATTCCATTGTTATATGAATGGAAATTAGCATTTGACAAAATAATAATAGGGGTATAACATACACAAATATTCAGAATCTGTATTTTTGTGTAAAGTAATAATGTACAATTTATTACAATTCTGCACTACACTACTTTCACAGTTTATTGCTCGGTCATACAACTTACCACCCAAATGAATTTTACCTCCTTTACTTCTCACTAATAGACCTTTCATTTGGTGGCATTTCATTGCTGCTGACATTTAAACTTTTTTTTATATTAATCAAAAATGACCTAAATTTTAGCAAAAAAATTTCTCTCTAAATTTATTGCTCTACATGTCTTTGATAAAAAAAAAATGCAATAAGTGTATATTTATTGGTTTGGGTAAAAGTGCCAAGACAGTAGAAACACAAATGACCCAATTTCGGAAAGTTGACACCCTAAGGTATTCGCTGATGGGCATAGTGGGTTCATGGAAGTTTTTATTTTTTGTCACCAGTTAGCGGAAATTGAATTTTTTTTTCTTACAAAGTCTCATATTCCACTAACTTGTGACAAAAAATACAATTTTACATGAACTCACCATACTCCTCATGGAATACCTTGGGTGGCTTCTTTCTAAAATGGTGTCACTTGTGGGGTATTTATACTGCCCTGGAATTTTAGGGGCCCTAAAGCATGAGAAGTAGTTTGGAATCCAAATGCGTAAAAATGCCCTGTGAAATCGTAAAAGTACTCATTGGAATTTGGGCCCCTTTGCGCACCTAGGCTGCAAAAAAGTGTCACACATGTGGTATCGCCGTACTCAGAAGAAGTAGGGCAATGTGTTTTAGGGTGTATTTTTACATATACCCATGCTGGGTGAGATAAATATCTCTGTAAAAGACAACTTTTCCCATTTTTTATACAAAGTTGTCATTTTACAGAGATATTTCTCTAACCCAGCATGAGTATATGTAAAAATACACCCCAAAACACATTGCCCTACTTCTCCTGAGTACGTCTATACCACATGTGTGACCCTTTTTTGCAGTCTAGGTGCACAAAGGGGCCCAAATTCCAATGAGTTTCTTTAGGATTTCACAGGGCATTTTTTACGCGTTTGGATTCCAAACTACTTCTCACACTTTAGGGCCCCTAAAATGCCAGGGCAGTATAAATACCTCACAAGTGACCCCATTTTGGAAAGAAGACACCCCAAGGTATTTCGTGAGGGGCATGGTGAGTTCCTAGAATATTAATTTTTTGGGCACAAGTTAGCGGAAAAAATTATATATATTTTTTTTCTTACAAAAGTTTCATATTCCACTAACTTGTGACAAAAAAAAATTTACATGAACTCGCCATGCCCCTCACAAAATACCTTTGGGTGTCTTCTTTCCAAAATGGGGTAGGGAAATGTAGGAGAAGTAGGGAAATGTGTTTTGGGGTTTATTCTTACATATACCCATATTGGGTGAGAGAAATCTCTCTTTAAAATGACAACTTTGTATAAAAAAATGGGAAAAGTTGTCTTTTACAGATATTTATCTCACCCAGCATGGGTATATGTAAAAATACACCCCAAAACACATTGCCCTACTTCTTCTGAGTACGGCGATACCACATGTGTGACACTTTTTTGCAGCCTAGGTGCGCAAAGGGGCCCAAATTCCAATGAGTACCTCTTAGGCGGGCATTTTTAGACATTTGGATTCCAGACTTCTTCTCACACTTTAGGGCTCCTAAAATGCCAGGGCAGTATAAATACCCCACATGTGACCCCATTTTGGAAAGAAGACACCCCAAGGAATTCCGTGAGGGGCATGGCGAGTTCATAGAAGATTTTTTTTTGGCGCAAGTTAGCGTAAATTGTTTTTTTTTTAGTTTTTTCTCACAAAGTCTCCCTTTCCGCTAACTTGAGACAAAAAGTTCAAACTTTCATGGACTCAATATGCCCTCAGCAAATACCTTGGGGTGTTTTCTTTCCAAAATGGGGTAATTTGTGGGGTGTTTGTACTGCCCTGGCTTTTGAGGGTCTCCACAATCATTACATGTATGGCCAGCATAAGGAGTTTCTTCTATTCTCCTTATATTGAGCATACGGGTAATGAGATTTTTTTTTTTCATTCAGCCTCTGGGCTGAAAGAAAAAATGAACGGCACAGAGTTCTTCATTCGCATCGATCAATGTGGATGAAAAAAATCACTGCCAAAAAATGTGCAAAAAAAAAAAAAAAAAAAAAAGGAGGGGAAAGGCATCTGCCAGGACATAGGAGCTCCTCCCAACATCCAAACCCACTCAGCTTGTATGCCCTGGTAAACCCAATTTCTCCATTCACATCAATCGATGTGGATGAATGAATCATTGCCAGAATTATTATTATTTTTTATATATACAAATTGTTTGCCAAAGCATATGAACACCACCCCTCAGCTCAAAAGCCTCGGCAAACGTATCTTTTTTACTGCAGAGGAGAAATCTCGTCTTGCAGCGCTGCATACACCAACTTTTGTGTAATCTGACAGCAGCACAATGCTTCTGTCAGAATGCACATCAGTGCTGCAGCTGGTTGATCGCTTGGTCCACCTTGAAGGTAAAATAAAAAATAAAATAAAAAATAAAACAGGCAGCAACGCAATTCATTTATTACAAGTGTAAATGGGGATTGAGGGGGCACACTCAGATGGGAAACACTGATTGGAGGATACAAATATATTTTAATACTTTAAAAACACACCCTTAAAATAAATATAAAATACATATAAAAATATACATCCTTAGTCAATATAGTGTAAAACACTCCTACACAATGACCTATATGCAACAGTAACAATGTCCCAATCCACTATTCATATATTATCAACAGAGTCCCGATATATTATATTCCTTGCATGGACCAATAGCCATATCCCAACGGAACGATGTTGCGATGGTGGCACTGTGGCCTGGTGAGTGGTGTCTATGACACTGTGGCACTATGGCCTAATGAATGGTGTCTCTGACACTGTGGCAAATCCGGATAGCACAAAAAACTTGTAATAGTATCCTGTAATGTCCGGAAATGTTAGCCTAATTGACAGCCTAATGTTAGCCTAACTTGGTCACGTGGGACGCCACGTACGGCCAAACACACTACGCAGGACGGCCGCCGGAGAAACCAGTGCTGCAGGCAGGCAGTGAAGAAGGGTAAGACCGGGTTTAGACCGGGTACACACTGAAGCAATACAAGCTACAAGAGCCTGTAAGTAAATCGGACTATCAGTCCAATCACTGTCATACACCTTTAAAGCGCTAACATTTCCGGACATTACAGGATACTATTACAAGTTTTTTGTGCTATCAGGATTTGCCATAGTGTCAGAGACACCATTCATTAGGCCATAGTGCCACAGTGTCATAGACACCACTCACCAGGCCACAGTGCCACCACCACAACATCGTTCCGTTGGGATCTGGCTATTGGGCCATGCAAGGAATATAATATATCGGGACTCTGTTGATAATATATGAATAGTGGATTGGGACATTGTTACTGCTGCATATAGGTCATTGTGTAGGAGTGTTTTACACTATATTGACTACGGATGTATATTTTTATATGTATTTTATATTTATTTTAAGGGTGTGTTTTTAAAGTATTAAAATATATTTGTATCATCCAATCAGTGTTTCCCATCTGAGTGTGCACCCTCAATCCCCATTTACACTTGCACTTTTATTCAGGTCCTGAGGGTAGGACCGGAGGGTGAGCACCTTCTCCATACGGAGTGAGGGTGAGCCGCTGTGATCTTTTCTTCGCAATTCATTTATTAACATTAACTTTATATAACCTTTGAAACAGAACATTAACTTTTATAAACTTTATTGAACTTTTGGAACATTAACTTTTTTGCTTACCTGTGATTTATTTATTTTTTTACCTTTAGAGGACAAACCTCTCCTTCCCCATGGGACAATATGAAAAGCGCAAATCGCCCAGAGATGTGGCGAAGTACATTATGCACTTTGGTCCAGGTGAAAGGAGAGGTTTGCAGCAGCTCTGTGTGAAAGGGCCCTAAGACCCCTGTGTGCCTGTCCTGTGTCACGCAATCCCTATACTAAGTGTACCTGTGTGTGGTACTTCCGGAAACACTCCCCTAAGCATAGGGCATGGTGGTCAGAACAGTCAGGACAGAAATAGCGGGTGTCACGCCTTATTCCACTCCTGCTACAGACACGACATCTTTTTCGGGGTGACGCTTGGTTTGAGGTACCAGCAACGACATTGTGGAAATGTTGCTCATGTAGACAGCTCACTACACTGGTGGTTGGGGCCACGGAACCTCCTGGATACAGGAGGTTCTCGATGATCTCTTCCTGAAATTTGAGGAAGGATCCTGTTCTCCCAGCCTTACTGTAGAGAACAAAACTATTGTACATAGCCAATTGAATTAGGTATACAGACACCTTCTTATACCAGCGTCTGGTCCTGCGGGCGAGTAAATAAGGAGCCAACATCTGGTTATTGAAGTCCACCCCTCCCATGAGCAAATTATAGTCGTGGACCGAGAGGGGCTTTTCAATGACACTGGTTGCCCGTTCAATTTGGATTGTCGTGTCTGCGTGAATGGAGGAGAGCATGTAAACGTTACGCTTGTCTCTTCATTTCACAGCGAGCAGTTCTTCATTACACAAGGCAGCCCTCTCCCCCCTTGCAAGACGGGTGTAACGAGCCGTTGGGGGAAGCCCTGGCGACTAGGTCGCGCGGTGCCACATCTGTTCTAGAAACAAATGCCTGAAGAGGGGCACACTTGTGTAGAAATTGTCTACATAAAGGTGGTACCCCTTGCCAAATAAGGGTGACACCAAGTCCCAGACTGTCTTCCCACTGCTCCCCAGGTAGTCAGGGCAACCGACCGGCTCCAGGGTCTGATCTTTACCCTCATAGACACTAAATTTGTGTGTATAGCCTGTAGCCCTTTCACAGAGCTTATACAATTTGACCCCATACCGGGCGCGCTTGGGATGTATTGTTTGAAGCCAAGGCGCCCGGTAAAATGTATCAGGGACTTGTCTATGCAGATGTTTTGCTCAGGGGTATACAAATCAGCAAATTTGGTGTTAAAGTGGTCTATGAGGGGCCGAATTTTGTGGAGCCGGTCAAAAACTGGGTGGCCTCTTGGACGAGAGGTGCTGTTATCACTAAAGTGGAGGAAACGCAGGATGGTCTCAAATCGTGTCCTGGACATGGCAGCAGAGAACATGGGCATGTGATTAATTGGGTTTGTGGACCAATATGACCGCAATTCATGCTTTTTTGTCAGGCCCATGTTGAGGAGAAGGCCCAGAAAAGTCTTAAATTGGGAAACTTGGACGGGTTTCCATCAGAAAGACTGGGCATAAAAGCTTCCCAGGTTGGCGGCTATAAATTGAGTGGCATACCGGTTTGTTTCTGCCACGACTAAGTCAAAGAGCTCCGCAGTGAAGAACAGCTCAAAAAACCCCAGTGCCGATCTGATCTGAGCTGTCTCAACCTGAACTCCAGACTGGGCAGTGAAAGGGGGAACTACTGGTGCGGCTGAAGATGGGGGCTGCCAATCAGGGTTTGCCAGCACCTCAGGGACTCTAGGGGCTCTACGGCCTGTCTGTGCGGGGAACTACTGCACATGCCACCGTACCAGCTTCAACTGCTCTTCTGGTGCTCGCCACTTCACCATGTTCTACGGCAGTGCTGGTACTAGGTCCAGGATGGACTGCGCTGCTGGCATATGCCTCACCATGTAATCCGACAGCACCAGCCCCACTCTCCTGCTCTTGAAGCGGATCCTGTGCAACCTGTGGTCTAGCAACACGAGGCCGGATACACCAGGTGGTATCAGGGACCTCAACCTCATCGTCCGAACTTTGGGTCAGACTGCCACTGCTTTCTACAGGTTCGTATTTTGACTCGCTGGATTCGTCAGATGAGGGTTCCCATTCCTCATCCGACTGGGTTAGATGCCTGTAGGCCTCTTCAGAAGAATACCCCTTCCTTGCTATTTGGTCAACTAAATTTAGGGGGTATTCCCTGAGACTACCCAAGAAAAAAAAGCAAGCCTGTCTTACAAATGGGAAGCTAGCAAAGTACAGGAAGCCGTTGCGATTGATAAAAAATATCAAAACAGATTTTTTTTTATCGCCGCAGCGAAGGTGTAGTGATTGTGCCGTGATAACAAAAAATATAATAATTTTGGCACTGCAGCGGGGCGGGCGTGGGTGAACTTAAATTTTGGTTCCTGTCACCTATGCAGAGCAGCGGTTTATTCAAGGCAAAAATTGTAAAATGTAAACCCAAGGATGTAACAGAAAAATTAGTGAAATTTATTAACCTGTATAGTAGGTAGAGCAGGGGTCTATCAAAGCAAAAAATTGTTGAATGTCACCCAAAAATGTAACAGAAAAATTTGTTAATTTACTAAGATGTCAACTAGGTAGAGCAGGGGTATATCACAGCCAAAAGTTGGTAACTTTCACCCTAAAATGTAACAGACAAATTATAGATTTTTTTTTTTACCTGTCTACTAGGTATAGCAGTGGTATATCACACCCAAACAAATTTGAATTTCACCTGAAAATTTAACAGACAAATTAGTGATTTTTTTTTCCTGTCTACTAGGTATAGCAGTGGTATATCACACCCAAAAATTGGTGAATATTACCCGAAAATGTAACAGACAAATCAGTGATTTTTTTTAACCTGTCTACTAGGTATAGCAGTAGTATATCACACCCAAAAATTGCTGAATTTCACCCGAAAATGTAACAGACATAATAGTGAAATAAAAATAAAATGCGTACAAAAAAAATAAAAATACTTGATTTATGAGGTGGAGGTCCATATGGAGTAGGAGTTTGAGGAGGCTGCGGACATAGCGGTGTAGGTGGAAGCAGCAGTGGAGGAGGACGAGGTAGCCAACACAGTTTTTTGGTTTTAATTTTTTATTATTTTTATTAGGGTACACTCCAAAAGAGTGAAATATCCAAAATGCAAGAATGATCAATTGCGCTGTAGTATAACAATGGCTAGTTAAGGTCGGTATACATTTCTATTCTGCACAAGGTACAGACAAGTCCTGTGGGCTCTATGCCTGGTTCATTTTAATGAATGTGAGCTTGTCTACATTAGCTGTGGACAGGCGGCTGCGCTTGTCTGTGATAACGCCCCCTGCCGTGCTAAACACACGTCCAGATAATACACTGGCTGCAGAGCAGGCCAGAACCTCCAAGGTGTAAAGGGCAAGCTCAGGCCATGTGCCCAATTTAGAGACCCAGAAGTTGAAGGGGGCAGACCCATCATTCAGTACATGTAGGCATGTTCACACATACTGTAAACCATGTTGGTGAAATGCTGCCTCCTGCTAAGACATTCTATATCAGCTGGTGGTGCTGGTTATTGTGGCATGCTAACAAAGCTTTTCCACATTTCGGCCATGCTAACCCTGCCTTCTTAGGTGCTGGCGGTGCTCCAGCTGCATTGACGACCTCTTCCTCTGCCTTCGCCTTGTGCTTCCACTGTGCCCCCGCTGTCAGGTGGGAATACCACCAACAGCGCGGCTACTAGCGTGCGCTTGAACTCGCGCATCTTACGATGGATGGCCCTGGGAAACCCTGCTAGCAGAGTCATCAAAAAGCAGAAGAGACTGCTACATGACTTGGGGCTCAGACTGCTTGGCTGATTTGCAAGGGGGTGAGGTGAAAGACTGATGGACATTGGCTGCAGGTGCCAACTCTGATCTTTTAGCAGGAGACTGGGTGGAAGACAATGTAAATGTCTGCAACCTAATCTACTATCGCCTGTACTTGTTCTCGCCTCTGAATTCGTAGAGCCGCATTAGGCCCGACCAAATACTGCTGAAGGTTCTGTCGCCTACCTGAAGAAGGTGTTTCACTTTTGCATGTAGCTGGCACAGATTGACTAGATCATCTCCCTGCAACAGGAGCTCCACCAGCAGCACCACGACAGGGGCCCTTATTTGACACTTTCCTCATATTTCTCAAATTTAGGATCTTGCCCAAAATGGGTATCTATCGCGTGTATCTCACAATGACAGATGCAGCAAAAGAATCTCACACGTACAGATGCAGACAAGGCCACAAATTAAGATCTTTGCCTAAAATGGGTGTTTATTTAATAGCAGAATAACACAGCAGTATGTAAAGGGTGTATCTCACAATGACAGATGCAGCAAAGGCTGCAAAATTAAGTTTTTGGGCCTAAATATGTGTTTTTTTAATACCAGAATAACACAGCAGTATCTAAAGCGTGTATCTTACACTGACAGATGCAGACAAGGCCGCAAATTAAGTATTTTGCCCTAAATTGGTGTTTTTTTAATTACAGGATATGACAGCAGTATATAACAAACACTTGAATTTCACACGCACAGATGCAACAAGGGTTGTAAAATTGAGTATTTTGCCCACAAAGGATGTTTTGTAAAACCCAGAAAATTATAGCTGTATTTCTAGCTTAACCACTTCAGCCCCCCTAGCTGAAACACCCTTAATGACCAGACCACTTTTTACACTTCTGCACTACACTACTTTCACCGTTTATTGCTCGGTCATGCAACTTACCACCCAAATTAATTTTACTTCCTTTTCTTCTCACTAATAGAGCTTTCATTTGGTGGTATTTCATTACTGCTGACATTTTTACTTTTTTTGTTATTAATCGAAATTTAATGACATTTTTGCAAAAAAAAGGAAATTTTTCACTTTCAGTTGTAAATTATATATTTTTTTTAAATGACATCTATATATAATTTTTCCCTAAATTTATTGTTTTACATGTCTTTGATAAAAAAAAAAAAAAAAACGTTTGGGTAAAAAAAAATGGTTTGGGTAAAAGTTATAGCGGTTACGAACTATGGTACAAAAATGTGAATTTCCGCTTTTTAAGGCAGCTCTCAATTTCTGAGCACCTGTCATGTTTCCTGAGGTTCTACAATGAACAGACAGTAGAAAAAACCCACAAATGATCCCATTTCAGAAAGTAGACACCCTAAGGTATTCGCTGATGGGCATAGTGAGTTCATAGAACTTTTTTTTTTTTGTCACAAGTTAGCGGAAAATGATGAATTTTGTTTTTTATTTCCTTACAAAGTCTCATATTCCACTAACTTGTGACAAAAAATAAAAACTTCCATGAACTCACTATGCCCATCATGAAATACCTAGGGGTGTCTTCTTTCCAAAATGGGGTCACTTGTGGGGTAGTTATACTGCCCTGGCATTTTAGGGGCCCAAATGCGTGCGAAGTAGTTTGAAATCAAAATCTGTAAAAAATGGCCAGTGAAATCCGAAAGGTGCTCTTTGGAATGTGGGCCCCTTTGCCCACCTAGGCTGCAAATAAGTGTCAAACATGTGGTATCGCCATACTCAGGAGAAGTTGGGGAATGTGTTTTGGGGTGTCTTTACATATACCCATGTTGGGTGAGAGAAATATCTCGGCAAAAGACAACTTTTCCCATTTTTTTACACAAAGTTGGCATTTGACCAAGATATTTATCTCACCCAGCATGGGTATATGTAAAATGACACCCCAAAACACATTCCCCAACTTCTCTTGAGTACGGCGATACCACATGTGTGACACTTTTTTGCAACCTAGATGCGCAAAGGGGCCCAAATTCCTTTTAGGAGGGCATTTTTAGACATTTGGCTCCCAGACTTCTTCTCACGCTTTCGGGCCCCTAAAATGCCAGGGCAGTATAAATACCCCACATGTGACCCCATTTTGGAAAGAAGATACCCCAAGGTATTCAATGAGGGGCATGGCTAGTTCATCGAATTTTTTTTTGGGGGGTACAAGTTAGCGGAAATAGATTTTTTTAGTTTTTCTCACAAAGTCTCCCTTTCCGCTAACTTGGGACAAAAATTTAAATATTTAATGGACTCAATATGCCCCTCAGCGAATACCTTGGGGTGTCTTCTTTCCGAAATGGGATCACATGTGGGGTATTTATACTGCCCTGGCATTTTAGGGGCCCTAAAGCGTGAGAAGAAGTCTGGAATATAAATGTCTAAAAAATTTTACGCATTTGGATTCCATGAGGAGTATGGGGAGTTCATGTGAGATTTTATTTTATTAAGTTAGTGGAATATGAGACTTTGTAAGAAAAAAAAAAAAAATTTCCGCTAACTTGTGCCAAAAAAATGTCTGAATGGAGCCTTACAGGGGGGTGATCAATGACAGGGGGGTGATCAATGACAGGGGGTGATCAGGGAGTGTATATGGGGTGATCACCCCCCTGTCATTGATCACACCCCTGTAAGGCTCCATTCAGACGTCCGTATGCGTTTTGCGGATCCAATCCATGGATGCGTGGATCCGTAAAACACATACGGATGTCTGAATGGAGCCTTACAGGGGGGTGATCAATGACAGGGGGGTGATCAATGACAGGGGGTGATCAGGGAGTGTATATGGGGTGATCACCCCCCCGTCATTGATCACCCCCCTGTAAGGCTCTATTCAGACGTCCGTATGTGTTTTGCACAACCGATCCATGGATGTGTGGATCCGTAAAACACAAACGGACATCTTAAGGGAGCCTTACATGGGGGTGATCAATGACAGGGGGGTGATCAATGACAGGGGGGTGATCAGGGAGTCTATATGGGGTGATCAGGGGTTCATAAGGGGTTAATAAGTGACAGGGGAGGTGTAGTGTAGTGTAGTGGTGCTTGGTGCTACTTTACAAAGCTACCTGTGTCCTCTGGTGGTCGATCCAAGCAAAAGGGACCACCAGAAGACCAGGTAGCAGGTATATTAGACGCTGTTATCAAAACAGCGTCTAATATACCTGTTAGGGGTTAAAAAAAATCGCATCTACAGCCTGCCAGCGAACGATCGCCGCTGGCAGGCTGTAGATACACTCTCTTACCTTCCGATCCTGTGAACGCACGCGCCTGTGTGCGCTCGTTCACAGGAAGTCACGCGTCTCGCTGCCTAGGACAGCCGCCTCCGGACCGCGATCCTGCGTTAGGCGGTCCGGAGGCGGGTAAATTGCACACTGACTTATCCGGCAGAGGCCGAAGATGGAGGGTATTGCAAAAAATTTTGATTTTTCAAAGCCAAAAATGTATTGAAGTATTTCAAGCATGTTTTAAGAATAAAAGATGCAGCAAAAACTGCAATATTAAATACTTTGCCCAAAATGGGTGTTTTTGTTTTCTAACAGAATATGACAGCAGTATATAACGCTTGAATTTCACATGTACAGATGCAGCAAGGGCTGTAAATTTAGTATTTTGCCCAAAGAGAGTGTTTTTTAAAACCCAGAAAAATAAAACTGTATTTCTAGCTTAAATTGCACTGACTAATGTGGCAGAGGCCCAAGATGGAGGGTATCTCCAAAAATGGTGGTTTTTTCAAAGCCAGAAAGTTATTAAAGTATTTCAAGCTTGTTTTAACAATAACAGATGCAGCAAAGGCTGCAATATGAAGTATTTTGCCCAAAATGGGTGTTTTTTACTAACAGACTATGACAGCAGTATATAATGCTTTAATTTCACACGTACAGATGCAGCAAGGGCTGTAAAATGTAGTTTTTTGCCCAAAAAAGGTTTTTTTTTTAAAACCCAGAAAGGTTTTTTGATACCCCGATTATCATTACAGTATTTCAAGCTTGGATTTCAATGTCACAAAAGCATATATGCAGTGTTGGTGCGCTGAGCTTGCATAAAATGGCCGCCGCCGCCCACCTAACTAACAGATGGATGAAAGTTATTTTTCTCTGTCACTGGTCTCATGGCAGGGTAAAAAGATTGTGCACTGCACCCACCCAACTAAATCTATGTAGATCGTTGAGTTCAATTGCAGTTCTGATTAAAGTTTCTTTCCTATTCTCTCCCTCACAGCAGCAGCATCCTCTCCCCTATTGACAGCAGAGTGATGTGCAGCACTGCGTGAATCCAGCTTATATAGAGGCTGAGTCACATGTTGCACTGGCCAATCACAGACATGCCATTAGTAGGCATGGCTGTGATGGCTTCTAAGGGTACAGAGTTATATGCTTGTTGATTGGCTGCTGTGCAGCCTTTCAAAAAGCGCCAAGAAATCGCCGAACACTGAACCTGAACCCCGAACTTTTACTGAAATGTTCGGGTTCGGGTCTGGGCACAAAAATCCTATAGTTCGGTACGAGCACGAACTTTACAGTTTGGGTTCGCTCAACCCTAGTCAAGGACAATTCTTTGCTCTGTGTGGTGGCGGATATGTGTGGGCTGACATGAGAAAATTCAATTACACGTGGTCATCACAGGTGCTGAATTCCTCCGAGATCCATGCCTCATTCATTTTAAAAAATGTGAGGTAGTCCACACTGCCTTGAGCGAGGCGAGTGCGCTTATCGGTCACAATCCTCCCTGCTGCGAGAAAAATGTCACTCGATGGTAATCCACATGGGTGCAACGGGTTACATGCTTGACGACCGTCAGAAGGTTCACCCAGTGAGCAGTAAAAGTTATGTACCTTCCCTGCTTGTGTTTGCTAGACCATGTGTCTTTGGTCAGATGTTTCTTGACACCGACACTGTGTGCCAGAGATATATTCAATTGCCGCTAAACATGGCCATATACTGTAGCTCTGGGATGTCCTTCTGGGAGAAATATTTCTTTCCGGGGGCCTTCCGTTGCGGTGTGCCAGTGGCTACAAATTTTCTAAAGGCCTCCGAGTCCACCAATTTATAGGGCAGTAGTTGGCGGGCTAGAAGTTCCGACAAGCCAGCGTTCAGCTGTTGGGCAAGAGTGTTATCCAGCGTCATCATCTTTTTACGCTTGAACATTTGGGCCATGGGAGCCTGCCTTGTGCCAGATGAATGTGACGACAGCATGGTGGAAGGTGGAGTGGAGGACAAATGGGAGGAGAGACGAGTAGGAGAAGAAGCGGGACGTCGAGCGCCGGGTGTGTGGCTTTGTGGGTACTGACGGCATTGCTCCCACTGGGCTCGGTGATCTGAGGCCATGTGCCTTCTTAAGGCGGTCATCCCTGGGTGAGTGTTGTGCTTACCAAGACTTATGCATTGACAGCACAGGCTGCAGATGGCAATGCTTCAGCAGCGGACACGTTAAAAAAAAGCCCACACTGTGGAGCGCAATATGTGACCGTGCATGGTGGATGGCTCGCTCCAGATGCATTTGCAGTCTGCTTTTTGCCTCCTGTGAAGTTCGGCCTGCTTCTCCTCCTTCTCCTCCCTATCTGCTGCTCCGTTTCTCCCTCTGAACTCCTCTCCTCTTCCTCTTTTGTGGACACCCACGTGACGTCCATCGACACATCATCCTCATCACCTTCACCACCACTGACATTAGAGATCTCGGAATAGGCAGAAACAGTGGGAACCACCCTCCTTGGGTTGATCTGGGTGATGTCGTCAGAGTGGCGGCTGTTGCGACCTCCTATTCCTCATCCAATGCAAAGAATGGCTGCTCATTGGTAAGGTCTGGTAATGGATGTGAAAATAATTCCTCTAACTCGAGTGGAGGGGCTATGGTGGTGGTGGTGGTGGCGGTGTCTTTGGGGTGCAAACAGCAGATTGTGAGGAGGGTGCAGATACAGAGGATGAGGAGGGTGCAGAAAAGGAAGGATGAGAGAGCCACTCAACCAACTCTGGTTCGCCCTTTGACGTAATCACACGCACCTTCTTCAACTTCCCACTTAGGCTCCGGCCTGGTGCACCTGCCCAACCCCTACCAACCCTGCAGAAGGGTCTGCCTCTTCCTCTGCCTGTCATTTTTAAAATGACCCTGTGCCAAAGTCCCTAGAGAAGAGCAGTATTTGTGGAAGCAGGTATATCGCAGGCCTCATTCAGAATTTTGTGGAAGCCGGTGTATCGCAGACCTCAATAAATATTTTGTGGAAGCAGGTATATAGAACCCCTTAATCATTTTCTAGAAACAGGTATAATCCTCCCCTCAATCAGTATTTTGTGGAAACAGGTATAAAAAACACCTGAATCAATATTTGGTGGAAGCAGGTATATCGCACCCCTCAATCAGTATTTTGTGGAAGCAGGTATATCAAACCCCTAAATCAGTATTTTGTGGAAACGGATATATAGAACTCCTGAATCAATATTTGGTGGAAGCAGGTACATCAAACCCTCAATCCAGGGGCGTACATAGAAATCATTGGGCCCCATAGCAAGAATCTTAATGGGGCCCCACTAACTCCGTCCACTGGCCCATCCCACCACCTGCCCTGGCTTCTCCCCTGCCATACCCCCAGCAGTTGCAGCCGTGTAGACATTAGGAGCTACTTTCACACTTGCGTTTCTACTTTCCGGTATTGAGATCCGTCATAGGGTCTCAATACCGGGAAAAAACCCGCTTTTCATTGTCCCCATTCATTGTCTTAGGGCACTGTCCACTATAAGCAGCACACAAGCACAGCTCATTGGGGGCGGGCTATGGTGGTGCTGGCATAATAGTATACCAGTGCCACCATAGCCCCCCTTACCTTATGAACTGTCAGAACCTCCTAATGCATACCTCAGCTGCTGCAGAACATAAAAAGCTTCGTTCACATCTGTGTTGGGGCTTCATTCGTGGATCAAGTCATAAATGCTGGACACAATTTTATAGCCCGGAAGATGGAAACCTGACAGATCTCATCAGTCAGCGGGATCCGTCGGGTGTTGTCGTCCATGAAGTGCCAGATCCGGAACTGCAGTGATTTTCGTTGATTTGCTCCTATGACGGCAGAACAGCGAACGTCACCAGCACAGATGTGAACAAAGCCTAATACTCACCTCAGCTGCTGCAGAACATTATAATAGTGACAAGGGAACTACAAGTCTCATCATCACCAGATTATTATTGGAAATTAGGGAGCAACACAGGGAGAGGTGAAAGTGGAGAGAACTACAATTTCCAGCATGTCCAGGCTGTTATGATCAGATACAAGTAGATATTACACAGAGTATAAGGCCGGGTTCATATCACCATTTCGTTTTCAGTTCTTCTGATCCGTCAGATGGAACAGAAAAATAAAGAAAAAAAATGATCCTGTATTTCAAGCATCAGTTCTGCACATTTGGCATCCGTTTATGCCATATCTGTCGGAGATCCGTTATTTTAGACAGAAAAAAGTCCTGCATGCAAAACGGAAAACTAAACTGTGATGAGAATCCAGCCTAAGAAAAGAGAACTACAACTCTCAGCATGTCCAGATTATAGGACATCATCTAGTTGTACCAGGTAAGAGCTTTAAAAAGAAATAACTATAACCCCTAGTATGGCCAGACTTATTATGGGGCATCAGTATACATTTAAAAGAGGGGGTATAGGAGGAGAGAACTACAACTCCCAGCATTACCAGCCTGTACTAGGGCATATGTTTAAATTACATTGAGAAACATATAATACGACAAAACTACAACTCCCAGCTTTTCTAGGATGTTATGGGTTATCCCAGACCACCACTAACCTCTTCTCCAGGCACCACACAGAAGCTCCGCCCCCTCAGTGATATGCCACAGGTTTTTCACCAGTCCTCTGCACTGGTCACATGATGATGACATCACCAAAGGTCCTTTAGACTTCTGCTGCTCTGCTATTCATTGGCTTCCTGCACTGGTCACATGGTTGATGACATCACCAAAGGTCCTTTAGATTTCTGCTGCTCTGCTATTCATTGGCTTCCTGCACTGGTCACATGGTTGATGACATCACCAAAGGTCCTTCTCCACCTCTTACTTTCTCAGGTAGCCATACAAGTGTAATTAGTGGGCGGGGCCTATCCTCCACTGCGGGCCCCCTTCCCCCAGGGGCCCCATAGCAGCTGCGTGGTCTGCCTCTATTGGAGGTACGCCACTGCCTCAATCAGTATTTTTTTGGGGAAGCAGGTATATTGCACCCCTTAACCCCTTAAGGACTGGGCTCATTTTCACCTTAAGGACCAGGCCATTTTTTGCAAATCTGACCAGTGTCAATTTATGTGTGAATAACTTTAAAACGCTTTTACTTATCCAGGCCATTCTGAGATTGTTTTTTCTACACATATTGTAGTTCATGACACTGGTAAAATGGAGTAAAAAAATTCATTTTTATTTATAAAAAAATACCCAATTTACCCCAAAATTTGAAAAATTTGCAAATTTCCAAGTTTCAATTTCTGTACTTCTATAATACATAGTAATACCTCCAAAAATAGTTAATTTACATTCCCCCATATGTCTACTTCATGTTTGGATCATTTTGGTAATACCATTTTATTTTTAGGGGACGTTACAAGTCTTAGAAGTTTAGAAGCAAATCTTGAAATTTTTCAGAAATTTTCCAAAACCCACTTTTTAAGGACCAGTTCAGGTCTGAAGTCACCTTGTGAGGCTTACATAATGAAAACCACCCCATTTTAGAAACTATACCCCTCAAGGTATTCAAAACTGATTTTAAAAACTTTGCTAACCCTTTTGGTGTTCCACAAGAGTTATAGGCAAATGGAGATGAAATTTCAGAATTTAAATTTTTGGGAAAATTTTCAATATTAATTCATTTTTTCCACTAACAAAGCAAGGGTTAACAGCCAAACAAAACTCAATATTTATTGCCCTGATTCTGTAGTTTATAGAAACAACCCATATGTGGTCGTAAACTACTGTACGGGCACACGGCAGGGCACAGAAGGAATGGAACACCATATAGTTTCGGGAAGGCAGATTTTGCTGGACTGGTTTATTTACACCATGTCCCATTTGAATCCCCCCCTGATGCACCCCTAGAGTAGAAACTCCATAAAAGTGACCCCATCTAAGAAACAGATATAAATAGATAAAATATCCCAGGGCGCAAGAATCCAGTCCAGATAGTAATAGTAAATAGACACGTATTTATTGCAGAAGTACAACGCGTTTCGGGGAGTAGTTCCCCTTCATCAGGTACATAACACTGATATGCAGTGTTATGTACCTGATGAAGAGGAACTACTCCCCAAAACGCGTTGTACTTCTGCAATAAATACGTGTCTATTTACTATTACTATCTGGACTGGATTCTTGCGCCCTGGGATATTTTATCTATTTATATCTGTATCCTACCACTTCTTGGAGACTTCAGGGATCTCCGACAAGAAGTCATCCCTCCGCGGCTGCAGATCCACCAGTGAACCGTGACTCCATCGCAGTCATTGACAAGCTTTTACTAGAGTTGTGCCTACAAATAGCACAACCACAAAAGGTGAGCCCTGTACTGGAACCATTTATTTTATCTGTCTACCAACGGTATTACCCTATGGTGCGCCCTGCTTTGTTTTTAACAGCATAAAGTAAATCCTGTGGATCCATTCCCATCTAAGAAACGACACCCCTCAAGGTAATCAAAACTGATTTTACAAACTTTGTTAACCTAGTTTATAGAAACACCCCATAATTGATCTTAAACTACTGTACGGGCACACAACAGGGTGCAGAAGGAAAGAAACACCATATGGTTTTTGGAAGGCAGATTTTGCTGGACTGGTTTATTTACACCATGTCCCATTTGAAGCCCCCCTGATAAACCCCTAGAGTAGAAAATCCAAAAAAGTGACCCCATTTTGGACACTACGGTATTTGTAAGTTTTGTTGGGGACTATTGTTAGGTTACATATGATTTTTTGTTGCTCTATATTAAATTTCTGTGAGGCAAGTTTACAAAAAATGTCATTTCTGAAATGTCATCTCCATTTGCCAATAACTCTTTTGGAACACTTAAAGGCTTAACAAAGTTTACAAAATCAGTTTTGAATACCTTGAGGGGTGTAGTTTCTTAGATTGGGTCACTTTTATGGAGTTTCTACTCTAGGGGTGCATCAGGGGGCTTGAAATGAGACATGGTGTCAAAAAAACAATCCAGCAAAATCTGCCTTCCAAAAACCATATGGCGCTCCTTTCCTTGTGCGCCCTGCAGTTTGGCGTACCTGTACGTCCTGTGTCCTTAATAGGTTAATCAGTATTTTTGGAAGCAGGTATATAGAACCCTTTAATCAGTATTTTGTAGAAGCAGGTATATCGCACCCCTCAATCAGTATTTTGTAGAAACAGTTATATAGAACCCCTGAATTAATATTTTGTAAAGCAGGTATATTAAACCCCTTAATCAGTATTTTGTAGAAGCAGGTATATTGCACCCCTCAAAATCAGTATTTTGTGGAAACAGGTATATAGAACCCCTAAATCAATATTTTGTGGAAGCGGGTATATCACACCCCTCAATGTAAATTTTGTGGAAGCAGTTATATCAGACCCCTAAATCAGTATTTTGTGGAAGCAGGTATACTGCACCCCTTAATCAATATTTTGTGGAAGCAGGTAATTTGCAACCCTCAATCTGTATTTTGTGGAAGCAGGTATATCCAACCCATTAGTCAATATTTTTTGGATGCAGGTATATAGCACACCTCAATCAGTATTTTGTGGAAACAGGTACATCAAACACTTTAATCAGTATTTGTGAAAGCCGCTATATCGCACCCCTCAATCTGAATTTTGTGAAAGCAGGTATATAAAGCCCCTTAAATCAGTATTTTGTGGAAGCAGGCATATCGCACCCCTCAATTAGTATTTTGTGAAGACAGTATATAGAACTCCTGAATCAATCAGTATTTTGTGAAAGCAGGTATATCAAACTCCTTAATCCGTATTTGTGAAAGCAGATATATCGCACCCCTCAATCTATATTTTGTGGAAGCAGGTATATCAAACACCTTAATCAGTATTTTGTGGAAGTAGGTATATCCCACCCCTCAATCAGTATTTTGTGGAAGCCGGTGTATCACAGGCCTCAATCAATATTTTGTAGAAGCAGGTATATCACAGCACTCAATCAGTATTTTTTGGAGGCAAGTATATAGAACACCTGAATCTATATTTGGTGGAAGCAGGTATATCGCACCCCTCAATCAGTATTTTGTTGAAGCAAGTATATTTACCCCCTTAATCAGCATTTTGTGGAAGCAGTTATATCGCACCCCTCATTCAGTATTTTGTAGAAGCAGGTATATCTCACCCCTCAATCAGTATTTTGTGGAAACAGGTATATAAATTACCTGAATCAATATTTGGTGAAAGCAGGTATATCACACCCCTCAATCAGTATTTTGTGGAAAAAGTTATATCAACCCCCTATTTTGTTAAAGCAAGTATATTAACCCCCTCGATCAGTATTTTGCGGAAGCAGGTATATAGAACCACTCAGTTAGTATTTTGTGGAAGCCGGTGTATCGCAAGCCTCAATCAATATTTGGTGGAAGCAGGTATATCACACCCCTGAATCAGTATTTTGTGGAAGCAGGTGTATTGTAGGCCTCAATCAAATTTTTGGTGGAAGCAGGTATATCGCACCCCTCAATCAGAATTTTGTGGAAGCAGGTATATAGAACACCTGAATCAATATTTGGTGGAAGCAGGTATATCGCACCCCTAAATCAGTATTTTGTGGAAGTAGGTATATCAACCCCTTAATCAGTATTTAGACCACCTGAATCAATATTTTGGGGAAGCAGGTATATCACACCCCTCAATCAGTATTTTGTTGAAGTATATTAACCCCCTTAATCAGTAGTTTGTGGAAGCAGCTACACTATATTGAACCTCTCAATCAGTATTTTGTAGAGGCAGGTATATCCCACTCCTCAATCAGTATTTTGTGGAAACAGGTATATAGAACACCTGAATCAGTATTTTGTAGAAGTAGGTATATCAACACCTTAATCAGTATTTTTTTGAAGCAAGTATATTAACCCCCTCAATCAGTATTTTGTGGAAGCAGATATATAGAACCCCTCAATCAGCATTTTGTGGAAGCCAGTGTATCGTAGGCCTCAATAAATATTTGGTGGAAGCAGGTATATTGCACCCCTCAATCAGAATTTTGTGGAAGCAGGTATATTGCACTACTGCCTTAATCAATATTTTGTGGAAGCAGGTATATAGAACGTCTTAATCAGAATTTTGTAGAAGCAGGTATATCGCAAGTTTCAATCAGTATTTTGTGGAAACAGGTATATAGAACACCTGAATCAATATTTTGTGGAAGCAAGTATATTGCACCCCTCAACAAGTATTTTGTGGAAGCAAGTATATCAAACCCTTTAATCAATATTTTGTGGAAGCAGTTATATCACACCCCTCAATCAGTATTTTGTGGAAGCAGATATATCGCAAGTTTCAAACAGTATTTTGTGGAAACAGGTATATAGAACACCTGAATAAATATTTGGTGGAAGCAAGTATATCGCACCCCTCAATTAGTATTTGGTTGAAGCAGGTATATCGCACCCCTCAAATCAGTATTTTGTGAAAACGGGTATATAGAACCCCTGAATCAATATTTAGTGTAAGCAGGTATATCACACCCCTCAATTAGTGTTTTGTGGAAACCGATTTATCGCAGGCCTTAATCAATATTTGGTAGAAGCAGGTATATCTCACCCCTCAATCAGTATTTTGTGGAAGACAGAATGCTAAATAAAATGGACATTTAGGGGTTAAAAATAATTTTAAAAAATTCACCTCATCCACTTGTTCGCACAGCCATGATCGCGCACATTTTCTTTTTTCAGGACCTGCAAGTCCTGCTGAATGAAGATAGAATGAAGATTCTGTCTTAAGAATGCTATTATTTACCATTATAACCATGTTATAACGGAAAATAATTAATTCATCCAAACCCAAACTTCAGTGGAAAAGTCTGGGTTCGGGTTTGGGTATACGAACTTGCAAAGTTCGGTACCAGCCCGAACTTTGCAGTTCAGGTTCGCTCAACCATAATAAGAACTCCTTAATAGACCTCTGTCATGTTTCATTAACTAGAGGTTAGGCAGAAGCAGGAACACAAGTAATTATAAATCAGCACATCTGCACAGATTAGAATAGCATTCTGAACTGTACAATATTCACCTTTTCAGCATTCTAACAAGTAATGGTATATTTCTCACATAGATTTATCCACCTGGGAACTTCATATAGGCTTTGCTAATTGGCAAAACAAATCTCTTGGTGTCAAGATGATCGTTTTATTTATTAATGTGTGAAAGTAATAAGTGTATTAAAGTAATTCCTAAAGAAAACTTAAGAAAATACTCCTAAAATGCAAACCTTTTATTTGAACCCTTCAGAGACTTCCCATTTTCTATTTTGCTTGACTTTATGTACACATAACTGTAAATGGATCACCATGTAGCAATACGAGTTAAGAAACTTCATTCTACAACCTTAATGTACTAGCTAAGGCTAGATGACATTGCTTAAAGGGACACTGACATGGCCAATAAGCATATTGAGATATATATGGCAGTACAGGTCTTATAATGGGTATTACAATCATCTAAGTATCCCCCCTGTCCACATTATACATACAGTAAACTTAAGTTTTATAACCTGCTCCAACGGTCTTCAATCTGCCCAAGGGGCGGCGTTTCACCTCTCTTGCGCCCAGCCAGCCTCCCCCAACTGCCGCTTTGAAGCGCCGCCCAGCTCATGAATATTCAGTTTGCTGGGTGGCTTCTGCGGTCCCCGCTCTGAAGAGCTGCGCTGAACAGTGCCCTGCGCATGCGCCGGATCTTGTGAAGTCGGGGACAGTAAGCGCCGCCCAGCGAAGTGAATATTGATGAGCTGGGTGGCGCTTACTGCCCCTTGGGCAGATTGATGACCGTTGGAGCAGGTTGTAAAACTTAAGTTTACTGTATGTATAATGTGGACAGGGGGGATACTTAGATGATTGTAATACCCATTATAAGACCTGTACTGCCATATATATACCTCAATATGCTTATTGGCCCTGTCAGTGTCCCTTTAAACAATTCAAGAGCGAAACTTCCATAAGTGTGTACGGTTTATTCTGTTCTATCCATTTTCCATTTCCCTGACTATTACTGAATTACCAGGGATGAAGCTTACAGGACATGGAAATACATGCTGACTATCCACTGTGTTTTTAGGATAAAGGCTAATGTAGTGGTCTTCATGCTAGAGGAAGTAATATATTTGATGCTGACAGGCTCAACCAATACTCCAGGTCACTGTTTACACCTCAGTTGTCCCTGAAAATGTGTTTGAGGTAAACAGTATCATTGATCTTCCTTGAGCCATAACTTTTTTTATTTTTCTATTCACATAGCTGTATGAGGATTTATTGTTTGAGGGGCAAGTTGTACTTTCTAATGCCACCTTTTAATATGGCATACAATGTAGTAGAAAGCAGGGGGAAAAAATCCAAATGGGGTGGAATTGGAAAATAAACAACACAATTCATCGACCGTTTTACGACCTATGTTCCCACGGAGTTCCGTTTCCAGCATAACTGACCTATGCTCTTCATTTTTTTTTACATCACCATATTCTAACCCCCAAACCTTTTTTATAGTTATATCTACTGAGCTGTGTGGGGGCTCATTTTTTGCGGGACAATCCTTAAGTCTTTTTTTTACCATTTGTGAGTGTGTGTGACTTTTTGATCTTTTATTACACTTTTTTTGGTAAGGCAGTCCAGGGATGGCACTGCCGCAGCCGGACACTTCCTCTGCCAGTCAGATCCAGCGGTCATGGTCCATATTGGAACCAATGACAAAGTTAGGGGTAGGTTGAGAGTCCTTAAAAATGATTTCAGGGATTTAGGTCAAAAGCTTAGGGCAAGGACCTCAAAGGTAGCATTTTCCGAAATACTACCTGTACCACGGGCCACACAAGAAAGGCAGCGGGAGATTAGGGAGATTAACAAGTGGCTCAAGAACTGGTGTAGGAAGGAGGGGTTTGGGTTCCTGGAACTGGGCCAACTTCTTTGTCAGCTACAGGCTCTATCGTAGGGACGGGCTTCACCTCAATGGGGAAGGGGCAGCTATGCTGGGGAGAAAGATGGCTACAAGGTTGGAGAAGTGTTTAAACTAGGGACTGTGGGGGAGGGAAATTACATTATAGGAGGGGAAGATAGTGCAGATAGAGACCGGGGGCAAGGTAGTGGGACTGGGGGAGGAATGGAAGGAGGGACTAGAACAGTTCAGAAGGAAAGGTGTAGGGTAAAAAATATACATAAACCTCTCAAATGTATGTATACTAATGCCAGAAGCCTGACTAATAAAACTGGTGAACTGGAATTAGTGATGTATGAGGAGGACTAGGACATAGTGGGAATAACAGAGACATGGCTGGATGATAGCTATGACTGGGCAGTTAATGTACAGGGTTACAGTCTGTTTAGAAAGGATTGTCAAAACCGGAGAGGGGGAGGGGTCTGCATTTATGTAAAGCCCTGTCTAAAGCCCACACTCCGTGAAGATATAAGTGAGGGACATGAACATGTGGAGTCACTGTGGGTAGAGATACATGGAGCTAAAAACAGTAATAAATTACTAATAGGAGTTTACTATAAACCACCTAATATACCAGAGTCCACAGAAAATCTACTACTAAATGAGATAGACAAGGTGGCAAATCATAATGAGGTGGTTATTTTGGGGGACTTCAACTACCCAGACATAGACTGGGAAACTGAAACTTGTATATCTCGTAAAAGAAACAGGTTCTTGGCAATAACCAAAGACAATTACCTCTCCCAACTGGTTCAGGACCCGACTAGAGGGACGGCCATACTGGACTTCGTATTAACCAATAGGCCTGACAGAACAAGAGACGTGCAGGTTGGGGGACACCTGGGAAATAGTGACCATAAAGTAATAACCTTCCAATTATCATTCAAAAGAG
The DNA here is from genome assembly GCF_014858855.1 of Bufo gargarizans. Lineage (NCBI taxonomy): Eukaryota > Metazoa > Chordata > Amphibia > Anura > Bufonidae > Bufo > Bufo gargarizans. Next base: position 198,142,572 of record NC_058080.1, read on the forward strand.
CGTTTCTACAGGGAGGAACAAAAATACCAAACTTCAAAAAGCTAAATTTAGCCAACTAAGAGAGGTCATAGGCCTAACTAAATGGGATAAAGTCCTCACAAATAAAAATACAGCCACAAAATGGGATATCTTTAAAAGCATCCTAAAATCTCATTGTGAGAGGTACAGTCTTGTTCTCAGCCATAGCAACGTGCCCCTGCGCTTTGGGATGTGCTGACTGACCCCCTTTTTCTCTGCAGTTTGTGCTGGAGGTGTGGCTGCCTCCTCAGTCGTGCACTCCTGACCAGCTCGTTTGTCCCACAGGTTGATTTTAATTAGTGTTAGTATATAGCCTGGCCCGCTCCCCCTCACTCACTGAAGCCATATGGCACCAGGAGAGAGATAGTGTGTGGACTCTCATTGCAGTCCTTGGTGACCATGTGTCGCCAGGGGTGGTGTGGAGTGGGCCCGGCGTGCATGCTGGTAACTGCTTTCCCTGGATATAATGGAGGCCATTTTGGCACCGAAAATGACAGAAATTCAGGCGGATCCAGCCTGTAAGTGGAACCTGCACTTTCTGAATTATATGATAGCCGCTATGGCACATAACAGGTATATTTAGTGTTAGGAACCCGTCTAACTAGAGATTGCCTTGACGTTCGGCAGACGGGCTCAAATAATTTTGTACAAAACGATTTGCCAAGTATCTCTAACTTATTAGTTCAGCATTTGATATTATGATGCAATTTTGTACTTTATTTGGTTTGCAGTGAGCTGTTGCATTGCTTGTTTTGTTTAACAGTCTTGTTCTCAGCCATAGCAACGTGCCCCTGCGCTTTGGGATGTGCTGACTGCCCCCCTTTTTCTCTGCAGGAACAAAAATACCGAACTTCAAAAAGCTAAATTTAGCCAACTAAGAGAGGCCATAGGCCTAACTAAATGGGATAAAGTCCTCACAAATAAAAATACAGCCACAAAATGGGATATCTTTAAAAGCATCCTAAAATCTCATTGTGAGAGGTACATACCGTATGGGAATAAAAGGTTAAGGAACAAAAAGAAACCAATGTGGGTAAACAGAACTGTAAAGAAAGTAATAAATGCCAAAAAGAAAGCATATAAAACACTAAAACAGGAGGGTAGCACGGATGCACTGAAAAACTATAAGGAAAAAAATAGAACATGTAAAAAACAAATAAAAGCGGCCAAACTAGAGACCGAGAGATTAATTGCCAAAGAGAGTAAAACTAACCCTAAAATGTTCTTCAATTATATAAATGTTAAAAAGTATAAATCTGAAGGTGTCGACACTTTAAAGAATAATGAGGGGGGAGTCGCAGAGAGCGACAAGGAGAAAGCAAAGCTGTTAAATATTTTTTTCTCCAATGTATTCACTGAGGAAAATAAACTGTCAGATGAAATGCTGAATGTTGAAATAAATTCCCCATTAAAAGTGTCCTGTCTGACCCAGGAAGAAGTACAACAGCGACTTAAAAATATTAAAATAGACAAATCGCCAGGACCGGATGGCATACAACCCCGTATCCTAAGTAAATTAAGTAATGTCATAGCCAGACCCTTATTTCTGATATTTGCAGATTCTATACTGACAGGGAATGTCCCACAGGATTGGCGCATGGCAAATGTGGTGCCAATATTCAAAAAGGGTCCAAAAACAGAGCCTGGAAACTATAGGTCGGTAAGTTTAACATCTGTTGTGGGTAAACTGTTTGAAGGTTTTCTGAGGGATGCTATGTTATAGCATTTTAACAGAAATAAGCAAATAACGCCATATCAGCATGGCTTCGTGAGGGATCGGTCATGTCAAACTAATTTAATCAGTTTCTCTGTGGAGGTAAGTTCTAGACTTGACAGCGGCAAATCAATGGATGTCGTGTATCTGGACTTCTCCAAAGCGTTTGACACTGTACCACATAAAAGGTTAGTATATAAAATGAGAATGCTCGGACTGGGAGAAAACATCTGTAAGTGGGTAAGTAACTGGCTCAATGATAGAAAACAGAGGGGGGTTATTAACGGTACATACTCAGATTGGGTCACTGTCACTAGTGGAGTAACTCAGGGGTCAGTATTGGGCCCTATTCTCTTCAATATATTTATTAATGATCTTGTGGAAGGCTTGCATAGTAAAATATCAATTTTCGCAGATGACACTAAACTGTATAAAGTAATTAACACTGAAGAGGACAGTATACTACTGGATAGATTGCAGGCTTGGGCAGATAAGTGGCAGATGAGGTTTAACACTGACAAATGTAAAGTTATGAACATGGGAAGGAATAATGCAGGTCACCCGTACATACTAAATGGTAAAAAACTCGGTAACACTGACATGGAAAAGGATCTAGGAATTTTAATAAACAGCAAACTAAGCTGCAAAAAACAGATAATGGGTTGCATCAAAAGGGGCATAGATGCCCGTGATGAGAACATAGTCCTACCACTTTACAAATCTTTAGTCAGACCACACATGGAGTACTGTGTACAGTTCTGGGCTCCAGTGAACAAGGCAGACATAGCAGAGCTGGAGAGATTCCAGAGAAGGGCAACTAAAGTAATAACTGGAATGGGGCAACTACAGTACCCTGAAAGATTATCAAAATTAGGATTATTCACTTTAGGAAAAAGACGACTGAGGGGAGATCTAATTACTATGTATAAATATATCAGGGGTCAGTACAGAGATCTATCCCATCATCTGTTTATCCCCAGGACTGTGACTGTGACGAGGGGACATCCTCTGTATCTGGAGGAAAGAAGGTTTGTACACAAACATAGAAGAGGATTCTTTACGGTAAGAGCAGTGAGACTATGGAACTCTCTGCCTGAGGAGGTGGTGATGGTGAGTACAATAAAGGAATTCAAGAGGGGCCTGGATGTATTTCTGGAGTGTAATAATATTACAGGATTTAGCTACTAGAGAGGGGTCGTTGATCCAGGGAGTTATTCTGGTTGCCTGATTAGGGGAATAAAAAAATTCCTTCCCGACTCCAAAGTGAGGAAAATTGGCTTCTACCTCACAGTTTTTTTTTTGCCTTCCTCTGGATCAACTTGCAGGATGACAGGCCGAACTGGATGGACAAATGTCATTTTTCGGCCTTATGTACTATGTTACTATGTTAGAAGTGGTGAAAAAATTACAAATCAGCTATTTTGATCCTTTTTCTAGTTATGCCATTTGCCGTATTGGGAAAAATATTTTTATATTTTACTAGTAGGGGCATTTTTGTTCGTGGTGATTCCCATGGTGTTTATATTTTTTGCTATTTCTGTCATTAGTATTTATTTATTTTATTCGACGGAAAGGAGGGTGATTTAAGCTTTTTATATATTTTTACATTTTTTATATATTTTTAAACAGTTTTTAAAACTTTTTTTATATATTGAAACTCTGATATTTGAGCCTACAAAATCCATTATTTTTTTCTGAACAATCATGGATTTTTTAGATCTATTATTTGTAAAGAATAGCTTTTTTCTTATGTTGGCCTGTCACCTGCGGGCCAAAATAATAATTGCACCTTCAATACTCTGGTTCCCTCTAGAGACACCCAATGCATTGAAATAAATTACCAGTATTCTCATTGGCCTCAGAGTATGTCGGTAAAAAGCCCAGAAGCGCGAGTGGCATTATGTCCAGTTTCCAGTCATTAGCCACGGGTCTCTGCTGTTTGAAAAAGACAGGATGCCCAGTGATGCTCGAGCGGGCCCCATGCTTGCACTTCGCTCTGGCGCCATACATGTATGGATTACATGACTGTCTCTGCTGCTGCTCTTTCTGCTCAAGCCACAGCTCCTGATTCTCATCCAGAGCCTGTTTCTCATTCCATTGGTACTTCTATGAAATAACCATTGCTGCTACATTATGAAGGCCATCTCTAAGATTTGCTGAGACTTTACCATACACTTTGAATTCCGAAGCCTCCAGTTCATGACAGATTATGCCAAAGAGGCCTTCATTGTGTTCCTTCTATCTTGTGAAACATTGACTTGGACCAACCCTCTCTGGGAACATGGATATTTCCTAATGTGCATGAACTTCTGGCTACCATCCATGGGTCTTTGAGAGGCCTCATTGGACTACTTCAGCTACATGTCATTCAGCTCCAGACCCCCTGTTCTTGTGGTGTTCCTGGAAGGAGGCTCTGGTAGCAGCCTTCTGAAAGGTATTATCACCTATAGAGTAGCAGCAGGATTGGGGTCTGATCTGAGGTCTGATGAAAGATTTTTTTTTCTTATTTTCTTCCTGCGTCTTATAGTCTGTGTTTCTTAAAGTCCAAAAAATGGTATGTATGGTTCTCAGAAAATGGCTGTATTGGTACCCCAGAGGTTGTTCAAAAGCAACATGGCACCAGTAAACCAATTCATCTAAATCTGCACTGAAAAGCCAAAAGGTGCTTATTTTCGGAACCCTCCAGTGTACTCAAATAGGAGTTTATGTCCAAATTTATGGTACTTCAGTAACCATTACAACCCACCTAACAATTTAAAGAGTGTGGTGTATCTCCGATGGCAGTAGCTGGCCTCAGAATATTGGGCACTTTAAAGTCATATCTGTGGAAAACTTGCAGTTTTCATTTTTTACAGTCTCTTGCTCATTAGTGTTTGCAAAACCCTGTAAAATGCTCACTTCACCCCTTAATAAATACCTTGAGAGGTGTTGTTTCCAATATAGGGTCACTTCTCAGGAGTTTAATTTAATATTTCATCCCAGAGCATCCACATTGGGCTTCAAATGTGCATGTTGCTCTTTTATTCCTGAGCCCTGTTGTATGTCCAGGCAAAAGATTAGGGACACATATTGGGTGTTTATAAAACCAGGAAGCACAGCATAATATTAGGTGGACTTGCTTTTTTACACTGGCATATGCTGGGCACAACATATTGGGTACTGAAATTACATATCTGTTGAAAAAGATGTTTATTTTAAAGTTGGAGATTGTACCACTTCACCCCTTGAAACCACAGCTTCACTTTACTTCATTACAGAATGGGATAGGGATTTAGATGTGAAATTATCTGATAATGACATTCAAACTATCTTAATATCTCCCAAATTAACCTTGAGATGTACCAACATACAAGAGAACACATATAAAGTCCTAACCAGATGGTGTCTGACACCTGTGAAGCTAAAACTGATGTACGGATCATCTCCAGAACTGTGCTGGAGATGCCAAGAAGACAAAGACACCTTCCTGCACATATGGTGGTCCCACTCTCAAGTAGATTGCAAAGTTTTTTGCCCATGGGAATAAACCTACAAAATTCATGTTAGCACTTCAGCACAAATGTAAATGAAGGATACCGGCTATTAAACTAGAGGGGAATCCATGTCACAGATTAAGAGAGCATGAAGGACTCAAAACTGGAGCTTACAAAAGATTTTCTTCAAAAGCTACATCTACCCTCTATCACCCAGGATCAGGCTATAAAATTAAGCGCACCCAACAGAAATTGACGCAACCTTGAAACATAGCAAAAGGGAAATCCCCTGGCCAGGACGGCCTCCCTGTCGAATATTATTCGACATTCAAAGACACCCTTTTGCCATTTATGCTCCAATCCTTTAATGCTGCGCTATCCGGCATACCATTCCCACCCAGACCCTGAATGCTCACATTACTTTGATTCACAAATCGTTGAAAGATTCAACGCTATGTTTAAGTTATAGGCTCATCTGTCTGCTAAACCTAGACCTTAATGTATTTACTCTAGGATACTTTCCTCAAGGATAAAGCCTCTGCTCAATGACTTGATTCACTCAGACCAAACAGGATTTATACCTGCTGAGAAGAGAAAGATAACACATAAAATCGTGAATGCTATTGCTCTAGTTTAGAGTACACATAACTCTTTGGTCCTACTGGGTACAGACGCCGAAAAAGCCTTTGATAGGGTTGCATGGCCCTATATCAAGTGTACATTGTCCCGGTTTGGATTTCCTAGTTCCTTCATTAAAGGGGTTCTGCAGTTTGTTTAAACTGATGATCTATCCTCTGGATATCTCATCAGCATCTGATTGGCGGGGGTCCGACACCTGGGACCCCCGCCGATCAGCTGTTTGAGAGGGCAGATGCCTTCTCACCGCTTACTGCTGGCCCAGTGACGTCACAACTAGTATCAACTGGCCTGGACAGGACTAAGCTTCATTTAAATGAACAGAGCTTAGCCGCACCCAAGCCAGTGATACTAGTCGTAACGTCACTGGGCCTGCGGTAAACAGTGAGAAGGCCGTGGTGCTCCTGGAGCGCTGCTGCCTTCTTAAACAGCTAATCAGATTGGTCGGATGCTGATTATCTATCCAGAGTATAGATCATTAGTTTAAACAAACTGCAGAACCCCTTTAAATAAATATTTGCAATGTATGAATATCCAAGTGCATATATCAAAATAAATTATATTCTATCCCAAGCTGTTAATATCAGTAATGGTACAAGACAAGGCTGCCCCCTCTCCCGATTCTCTTTATTTTAACAGTAGAGCCTCTGTTACAACATATTAGACAATCCAAAGAGATTAAAGGCCTGACCTGCAGGGACCTGGAGTTCAAGCAAGACGTCTATGCTGACGATTTTCTTTTGATAGTCTCAATTCCAACCCAGGCCCTCCCAGCAGTCATTGAGATTTTCAACTCCTTTGGTACAATCTCCAACTTTAAAATAAACATCTCTAAATCCCAAGCCATGGGAATAAATGTACCGTCTAAAGAAATGTGAAAATTACGCACAGGGTCTCCCTTCGAGTGGACTGATAAATCTTAAACTTTTTTAGGTATCTATATACCTGTAGACCTCAACAAGTTATATGATCTTAATTACCTCCCTCTGTTGAAGTCTATCCCAGAGCTTCTTTGCTCTTGGTTACCTACCTTTATCTCATGGCGCAAAAATATATTCAACTCCCTATTATTTTTCCCCAAATCATGTATTTATAACAAGTCCTTCCTATAACACTCCCACATAGCTTCCTTGTTTCCTTTTGTAAAATCAGCTCTGCATACATATGGGGACAGGTAAGACCCAGGATCTCCAATAAGATCTTACAGTTGCCGTTCAACAAAAGGTGGGATTGGCTTCCCATCCTTACAAAGATATTATGGGGCGGTCCATCTTGGTCGACTGGATCAGATGGCCTGCCCACAAACATTGGATTTGGTTAGAGTAGAGTTTAGCTAGCTATCCACTAAGAGGTTTTGTTTTTTCAAACCCATGGAGCACCTCCCAAACTCCAAAAGACAAAACCCATCTCAAAGCTTTGTCATTAATTTGGAAAATCCAAGAAATAAGAGAGCTACCTGTATGCTCTAAGTATCCCTCACACCTGTTGTTTACAGGAGATTTTCTTATTTCCTTGAGAAGTGGCTATCTCTCCTTACCAACCCAATTACGGAACTTTACAGCCTCCCCAGTGGACCGTGAGAGCTAACTTCCTAGTACCACATTTGAACAACCTACAGTACACCATTATTTGCACCGCCATTAGGGAAATCTTACCCCACATCAATCAGCACTCCAAGCTAACATGGTTTGAGAAACTAATAACACAGACACAACCCCCATCAGACAAATCTCCATTATGTGCCAGAACTGACTCAAAATTGAAACCCTACCTTCGCTTTACTTCATTAGAGAATGCGAAAGGATTTTGATGTGAAATTCTCTGATAATGGCATTCAAACTATCTTAACATCTCCCAAATTAACCTTGAGATGTACCAACATAAAAGAGAACACAGATACCATCTGGTTAGGACTTTATAACACCTGTGACTGATGTACGGATCATCTCCAGAATTGTGCAGGAGATGCCAAGCAGACAAAGACACTTTCCTGCACATATGGTGGTCCTTTTCTCCTTTTGTGGCCTTCTGGATAAAGATCTTTCAACAATATAATCAGTATTTTCAAGTTAGACCATGTGAAAACTTCAGTAATGTCCCAAGATTGTTTTACTCAGTTTATTACCTGAGACCTTGTCAAAACCAGAACACTTTGTCAAAACCAGATAAAAGTTCAATGAGAATACTCTTGGCTGCAGCGAGATTGACAATAGCCTCCAACTGGAAATCCGAAGCGTCCCCTTATCACACACACTCTGGATTGACAAAGTCAAATCCCTCTTCAGAACAGAGAAACTATTGCATTGGGAACAAAGAACACACCTTAAATACAGCACTATCTGGACACTTGGGTTGATTGGAAACCAAATACATAGATTCCCGTCACACCTACCCCTCCTCCTATTCTTTGTTTAGGTGCACCCCTCTCACACTCCTCTTAGAGAGATTGACTCATTTGGTGAGAGAGGAAGAATGCTTACCTAATACCTAGAAATTACAATATCTATGGGCCCTCCATATGGACCTGGACCACAACCACACCTCCACCCCCCCCCCCCCAAGTTTCTTCTCTATCTCTCCCCTCTCTTTCTGTTCACCCTTTGGGCTGAGTTTTTATTTTTATTGGTTACGCAAGTTCTCATTGCAATAAAAGCTGCATCTGAGGGCGGTCCAGAGAACAACCTCAATCTCTCCAGTCCGTAGAAAGCACTGTCAAAGACCGCTACTATGTTCTGTTGATCTCACTTTCTTGTTGTAAGTTGTTATAAAATTGTTTGTAACAGTGACTTCGAGGAATATGGATTGATATTTACTGTAAGCCATGTCCCCACACCAACCATTTGCTTGTCAGATAGATAGAAGGTAGTGATCCACAGGGGTTCTGTTTTCAAGGAGGCCACATGCGTAAGAATTAACACCTCAACCAGTCAGCAAGGAACCAAGATGATGTGACAGGAAAAATCTCTCAGCATGAGGTCTAGTCCATTCCCCAGTTCAATCAAATCTTGCAGACAGCATGGAACCGGGGATTTATAAGGAATTATGAATCACCCGGCCACCACCACACTTTCGTCGCAAGTCCTAATAACAGGGGACAACTAGACGGCAGTCCTTAACTTAGGATACGTGCTGGGAAGACAGACAAGACAAATAATGGAACGTGAACGGACCGGGTGAATACCTAGAGAGCTACGCAGTACTAAGGAATGAGCAGAGAATAGTCAGGAAAAGCCGAGGTAAAATACCAGGAGAGAAACGAAGTACAACAGGAGTCCGCAAAGAATCGTCAGGTGGAAGCCGGTGTCAGGATACCAGGAGAGATGTGCAGTACAGGAGGAGCAGGCAAAGGATCGTCAGGGAACAGGATCAGGTGAGTATTCAGTAGTCCAACAAATAACCAGGAACCTAGAATTAACAGGCAATCTGTGGCCAGCAGGCTGCCTGCATTTATAGTGGGGTCTGAGGGTCATGTGACGTGGCCAGCATCACATGACCGACAGACAGACAAGTCGAGCACTGAGTGATCAGCTCGGTGTTCAAGGCAGACCTAGGAGCAGGGAGCCTCCCAGCTAGCAAAGCCGCCCTGGGAACGAGGCCAAACACAGATCCTCGCTCCCAAAGCTAAGCAGCAAGTCTGCGGCTGATGGGAGACCGAGTGCACCTTTGGCACCCCGTGACAGGTACCATGCTTGGACTCTACTGGTAGCTGGAACCCAGGCAGATTTGTTGGTCCCAGAACCATCTCCCTGTGACCTTCTGGTCTGGAGCCTATGAACTCTAAAGGATTTTGTGGGTTATTTGCTGCCAGTCTAGCAGAATGGGGATAGACCCCTCCCAGAGGCCAGGAGGGGAGCGGCTTGCTACAGGTTAAAAGGCTTGTGCCAGCAAGCTGACGTGTCTTTCTCTGAAAGGGGGTCACATCATGCCATGTGCTTGGAGAGACCTGGAAACTGCTGACATCACTGACCACAGCAAAGGACCATTACACCATCATAACCCAAAGGAACATTCATCTACCCGGTAACTGACTTGTACTCTGTGTAATCCTATTTATACCATGTTACCTGTATTTGTAACCTCAGACCACTGTATATATTCCTTGTGTATATTGTGTTATCTAGTGTGCCCTTAAGGCGATTAAATATATAATTTAATCTTGGGCTGTCTTGTATCGCGATCATGAATCCCCACGTCCATGTTTCGGCCTAGTCATAAACTACCGCAGGTTGGTTTCTCACCCTATGTAATCCTGTTAACGGACCGGGATTATATCAAACGAGAAGCTGGTGGCAGATTTCCTGGGCTGAGAAAGCGCTGTTTCACTGGGGCAGTAAAAAAGGCTCTCTCAGCTTGCTGCCTCTCTGTGCCTGCGTGTCACTGACAGTTCTGTGAGAAGGTCTGACAGACGTCCTTCTTTACCTCTTGCATGATGTTCTTTGTTTTGGTTTCACTTTCTCATCTCATTTTATTCTCCCAGGAGTCACCTATTTAGACTAATCCTCTTTCCTTTATATTCCCTCCCATACTGCCTCACTTTGCGGTTTATACTACTTCCTGGATTGAAGTGTTCACTGCTGGAGGCTTCTGCTGCTGCTTGTTCAGATAAGTCCTTTCATGTATTGTGTTTCCTTGCTGGCTTGATTCTAGGTGACCCTGACTCCCTCTGTATGAAGTGCAGGGAGCCGGTGGTCGTGTCCCCTCACTATTATAGGGTTTTCAGGTGTCACACAGTCTTAGGTACGTGGGCATACAATCATCTACATTTGAGACCCTTGTATGGGCTTAGCAGTCAGGGTGAGCTCTTAGGGTTTTATAGGGGTCACCTATATGCTCCTTAGTTTGGGATAAAGCCAGTCGGACGTTTATTCATAACTTCCAGCTATCTGCAACATCATCCGTGACACTGCGTGGACAGGAGGTGTCTATGTAAACTGTATTAAGCTGACCTTACATGCTCCTCCAGGAGGGCATAACGTCACGTCTTGGTAACCAGACATTATACCGCATCTCGTGGGCTTTAAGTAGTTGACGTCAAGCGGGCACGAGGGGTTATATCCCTCACAGTGACTGACAATGTAATCTGCTTATACTTCTGTGTTTATGTATATCGACCTACCGGTGTATTTTCTTTTTTGTCTGCAAACCCTGAAAATCAATAAAAAAAGATTAAAAAATAAAATAAAATGGGTAACACATTGTGAGGTGTTACCTCCTGCTACCCCCTGTGTTCTCCTGTTACCTCTTATGAAAACTAAAAATGTGTGCCTAAATTAACATTTTCTTGTAAAATATGTAATTTTTCAATTTTTCATTTTTCACAGCCAAGAGTTTCTAAATGTTATGTCTGTTGGGCCAAGGTGCTCACTACACCTCTTTAAAAATTTAAAATAGCTTCTGAAATTGGGTAACTTTTTCGGGGTTTCCACTGTAGAGGTACCTCAGAGTCTCTTCAAATATGGCATGGCGTCTGAAAATTATTCCAGTGAAATCTGCCTCTAAAAAGCCATATGGTGTTCTTTCCCTTCTGAGCCCTGCTGTGTGCCTACACATCAGTTTTTGACCACACATCGGGTGTTGCCATATTTAGGAGAAAATGAGTAACACATTGTGGGGTGCTTTTATTCCTGCTACCCCTCAGTAAAATGAAAAATCTGGGCCTAAATTGTCAATATTTTGTAAGATATGTAATTTTTCATTTTTACGGCCAAGCGTTTCTAAATTCTATGAAATGCCTGTTCAGCCAAAGTGCTCACTGAACCCCTTTAAAAATTCCATGGGGGTTTAGTTTCCAAAATGTAATTTTTTAGGGATTTCTACTGTAGAGTTACCTTCAAATGCAACATGTTCTGAAAATTATTCCAATGAAACCTGCCCTCCAAAAGTCATATGGTACTCCTGACCTTGTCAACCCTGCAATGTCCCCATACAGCAGTTTGCCACCACATATGAGATCTTGCCGTATTCAAGAGAAAATGGGTAACCAACTGTGGGGGTGCTTTTGTTACTGTAGAGACATTTTATTGGAAAAAAATGTAATTTGTTATTTTCATAGTGTTTCTAAATTCTACACCTCAAAAAAATGCCCTACAAAAGCAATATGATTTCTTCCCTTCTAAACTCTGCCGTGTGCCCATGTAGCAGTTTATTACCACAAATGGGATGTTTCTGTAAACTGCAGAATCAGGGTAATAAATCTTGAGTTGTTTTGGCTGTTAACTCTTGCTGTGTTACAGGAAATATGGATTAAAAAGAAAAATCTGCATTTTTTTTATTTATTTCACTTCTATCTTCCTTTAATTCTTTTGGAACACCTAAATGGTTAACAAAGTTTGTAAAATCAGTTTTGAATAATTTGAGTGGTGTCGTTTTCAAAATGTAATTATTTATGAGATTTTTCTATTATGTAACTCCCATAAAGTTATATTATAACTTAATTGGTTCCTTAAAAAGTGGGTTTTGGTAATGTTCTTGCTTTCTTGTTTACTAAATTATTAAGCCTTTTAACATCTGAAAAAATAAATAAATTAGATTTAAAAAATGATGACAACATAGAGTAGACATAAGGAGAAACTATTTTATGTGGTATTACTATCCATCTTAAAAGAGAGAGAGATAAATGTAAATTCTGAAAATTGCAAATTTTAAAAAAATTACGTAAATGTTGTTTTTTTTCTAAATAAAGGTTAAATATATTGATTCAAATTTACCACTGTCATGAAGTACAATTTTTGAGCAGACACCTGGATGTTCGGGTTCGACGGGTTTGGCCAAACTTCGTAAAAAAAGTTTGAGTTCGGGACCCGAACTTGACCCGAACTTGACCTCAAACCCGAACCCCAACCCCATTGAAGTCAATGGGGACCCGAACTTTTGAGCACTAAAATGGCTGTAAAAATGTCATGGCAAAGGCTAGAGGGCTGCAAAATACGTAAAAATAAAAAAAAATTATAATCTTGATCTAGGAGGACCAGATCCATATGGAGTAGGAAGTTGAGGAGGCGGTGGATGTGACGGTGTAGGTGGAAGCGGCGGTGGAGGAAGAGGAGGTAGCCTACACTGCTTTTTGGTTTTACATTTTATTTTTAAAATTAGGGTACACCCCAAAACATTGGGAAATATAACCTGTGATAACCCCTTCCAGTCATGCTAAACACACGTTCAGACAATACACAGGCTGCAGGGAAGGCCAGCACCTCCAAGGGGTAAAGGGCAAGCTCAGGCCATGTGCCCAATTTGGAGACTCATAAGTTGCAGGGGCTGACCCTGTCAGTCAGTTCGTGTAGGCATGTGCACACTTAGTGCCCCACTATGTCGCATGTCCCCGTGATGTTCACGATCCAATTTGGTAACTGCTCTATCAACGTTCGATGTTCTTTTATGTGCCTACCATGGTGATCACGGGTGGCGGGGAATCAGGGTTCCAGGCCAGAGAGGGAGCGTGAGAAAGAGAGACCACATCCAAGGTAGGAATCATTTTTAAAAATTTTAAATTATAGAGTTGAAATATGGGAGAAATTATTAAAGCGTAAAAGTGTGACAACTTTTCAAAATGTAAGCATTGAATGCATTAATTATTGAATAAAATATTACATTTTATTCCCTGTCACTTATGCATAGCAGGTGTTTATTCTCGTCTAAAATTTTATAATGCCAACCCAAGAATGCAACAGAAAAATTATTGAAATTTATTAAGCTGTCAACTAGGTAGAGGAGGGGTATATTACACCCAAAAATTGGTGAATTTCACCCGGAAATGTAAGTGACCCCATTTTGGAAAGAAGACACCTCAAGGTATTCCATGAGTGGCATGGCGTGTTCATGTAAAACATTTTTTGGGGTCACAAGTTAGTGGAATATGAGACTTTGTAAGAAAAAAATAATAATCAATTTCCGCTAACTTGTGCCAAAAATAAAATCTTCTATGAACTTGCCATGCCCCTCACGGAATACCTTGGGGTGTCTTATTTCCAAAATGGGGTCACTTGTGGGGTATTTATACTGCCCTGGCATTTTAGGGGCCCTAAAGCGTGAGAGGTAGTTTGGAATCGAAATGCGTAAAAATGCCCTGTGAAATCCTAAAGGTAGTCATTGGAATTTGGGCCCCTTTGTGCATCTAGGCTGCAAAAAAGTGTCACACATGTGGTATCGCCGTACTTGGAAGAAGTAGGGCAATGTGTTTTGGGGTGTATTTTTACATTTACCCATACTGTGTGTGAGAAATATCTCTGTAAATGACAACTTTTTAAATTATTTTATACAAATTTGTCAATTTACAGAGATATTTCTCTCACCCAGCATGGGTATATGTAAAAATACACCCTAAAACACATTGCCCTAATTCTTCTGAGTACAGCAATACCACATGTGTGACACTTTTTTGCAGCCTAGGTGCACAAAGGGGCCGAAAGTCCAACGAGTACCTTTAGGCTTTACAGGGTTGCTCACAATTTAGCCCCGCCCAAAATGCCAGGACAGTAAACACACCGCCACAAATGACCCAATTTCGGAAAGTAGACACCCCAAGGTATTCACTGAGGGGCATAGGGAGTCCGTGGGTGATTTTTTATTTTTTTTGCCAGAAGTTAGCAGAAATGGAAACTTTATTATTATTTTTTTCCTCAGAAAGTGTCATTTTCCGCTAACTTGTGAAAAAAAAAAAATCATACATGAACTCACCATGCCCCTTCGCAAATACTTTGGGTAGTCTTCTTTCTAAAATGGGGTCATTTGGGGGGTATTTATACTATCCTGGCATTGTAGCACCTCAAGAAACATGACAGGTGCTCAGAAAGTCAGAGCTGCTTCAAAATGCGTAAATTCACATTTTTGTACCATAGTTTGTAAACGCTATAACTTTTGCGCAAACCAATAAATATACACTTATTGGAATTTTTTTCAATCAAAGACATGTAGCACAATAAGTTTTGAAACAAACTTGTATAGAAATGTAATTATATTTGAACAATTTTACCAGAAAAAGTTAAAAATACACTTTTTTGAGAAATTTGCGGTCTATTTTAAATAATATCAGAAAAACAAAAAATCTCATCAGCAATCAAATACCACCAAAAGAAAGCTGTATTTGTGAGAAGAAAAGGAGGTAAAATTCATTTGGGTGCCAAGTTGCATGACCGAGCAATAAACAGTTAAAGTTGTGAAGTGCCGATTTGTAAAAAAGGGCCTGGTCACTAGGGGGGTATAAACCTGTGGTCCTTAAGTGGTTAACCTGTCTACTGGGTATAGCAGTGGTACTATACACCCACAAATTTGTTTATTTCACCAGAAAAAATAAGTGACAGTTTTTATATATTTTTTTTTTACCGGTCTACTAGGTATAGCAGTGGTACTATACACCCAAAAATTGGTTAATTTCACCCGAAAATTTAAATGACATTTTATTTTTATTTTTAACCGGCCTACTAGGTATAGCAGTGGTACTATATACCCAAAAATTTGTGAATTTCACCCGAAAATGTAAATGACAAAGTAGTGAAATGATATAAAATAAAAACACATACAAAAAAAAAAAAAATTGAATTATGAGGTGGAGTTCCATATAGAGTAAGTTTGAGGAGGCGGTGGACATAGCGCTGTAGGTGGAAGCGGCGGTGGAGGAGTACACACATACTGCGCCACCATGTTGGTGAAATGCTGCCTCCTGCTAAGACGTTCCATATCAGCTGGTGGTGCTGGTTGTTATGGCGTGCTGACAAAGCTTTTCCACATTTCGGCCATGCTAATTCTGCCTTCTGAGGTGCTGGCGGTACCCCAGCTGCGTTGGCGACCTCTTCCTCGTCCTCTGCCTTTGCCTTGTTCTTCCACTGTGCCCCCGCTGTCAGGTGGGAATGCCACCAGCAGCGCGTCTACCAGTATGCGCTTGTACTCACGCATCTTACGATCACGCTCCAGTGACGGAATTAAGGACGGTATGTTGTCCTTGTAACAGGAATCCAGCAGCGTAACCACCCAGTAATCAGCACAAGTTAGAATGTGGGACACTCAGCGGTCGTTGCAGAGACACTGCAGCATGCAATTGCTTATGTGTACCAGGCTACCCAGAGGCAAGGAATAGCTGTCCTCTGAGGGAGGTGTATTGTCTGTGTCCTCTGTATCCCCCTATCCACGCACCAGTGCTGGCCATGAGCTGGTCTGGGTGCCACCCTGCTGTGAACATGGTTCCTCCTCCTCCATCTCGTCATTCTCCTGAACTGTGCCCTGGCGGGACAATTGTGTAGGTTGGGTTTGTGGGTGCAGGAACCCACCCTCGGAGCCACTTGGGAATGACTGGCCGGAAACCCTACAAAATTATCCCTCTTTCTCCTCCTCCTCCTGTGCCACATCTTCTTCCATCATCGCCAGGAGCGTTTTTTCAAGGAGGCATAGAAGTGGGATAGTAACGCTAAAAACAGCGTTATTGCAATGGCCATGTTGGTGGAGTACTCGAAACAGCGCAACGAGAAACACCGGTCTCGCATTAAGACCCAGTCATTGGTGGTGAAGTGGTGCTGTTCCGCCAAGCGACTCACCCGTGCGTGCTGCAGCTGAAACTCCACTATCGCCTGCTGCTGCTTGCACAATCTGGCCAGCAAATGCAAGGGTGAGTTCCACCTTGTGGGCACGTTGCGTATGACCCGGTGAGCGGGAAGGCCGAAGTTACGCTGCAGTGCTGACAGGCGAGCAGCAGCAGGGTTAAAACGCCCAAAACGCGCACAGACAGCCCGCACTTTATGCAGAAGCTCTGACATATAGTCAGAATTTTAAAAAAAAATCTCTGCACCACCAAATTCCAGCATATGCGCCAGGCAAGGGATGTGCATCAAATCGGCTAGTCCCAGAGCTGCTACAAGATTTCGCCCATTATCGCACACCACCAGGCTGGGCTTCAGGTTCACTGGCACAAACCACTCATCGGTCTGTTATTCAAGGCCCGTCTACAGCTCCTGTGCGGTGTGGTTTTTTCAGGTCATGTGAGTATCTCACACGACCTGAACAAGTGTAGGCCTGAATTCAATATTTATTTGCCCAAAATGGCTGCATTTCTAATGGCTGTATTTCAAATGCCTGATTCAAACCCCTGTATGTAGAGGGGGTATATTAGACCGTCTGAACCAGTGTATTGTTGAATGGATTAGGCAGTGGCTGAGGGACAGACAACAGAGGGTTGTAGTCAATGGAGTATATTCAGACCAAGGTCTTGTTACCAGTGGGGTACCTCAGGGATCTGTTCTGGGACCCATATTGTTCAATATCTTTATCAGCGAAATTGCAGAAGGCCTCAATGGTAAGGTGTGTCTTTTTGCTGATGATACAAAGATTTGTAACAGGGTTGATGTTCCTGGAGGGATACACCAAATGGAAAAGGACTTAGGAAAACTAGAGGAATGGTCAAAAATCTGGCAACTAAAATTTAATGTTGATAAGTGCAAGATAATGCACCTGGGACGTAAAAACCCAAGAGCAGAATATAAAATCAGTGATACAGTCCTAACCTCAGTATCTGAGGAAAGAGATTTAGGGATCATTATTTCAGAAGACTTAAAGGTAGGCAGACAATGTCACAGAGCAGCAGGAAATGCTAGCAGAATGCTTGGGTGTATAGCAAGAGGAATTACCAGTAGAAAGAGGGAGGTGCTCATGCCGCTCTACAGAGCACTAGTGAGACCTCATTTGGAGTATTGTGCTCAGTACTGGAGACCATATCTCCAGAAGGATATTGATACTTTGGAGAGAGTTCAGAGAAGAGCTACTAAACTGGTACATGTATTGCAGGATAAAACTTACCAGGAAAGATTAAAGGAACTTAACATGTATAGCTTGGAAGAAAGACGAGACAGAGGGGATATGATGGAAACTTTTAAATACATAAAGGGAATCAACAAGGTAAAAGAGGAAAGAATATTTAAAAGAAGAAAACCTGCTACAAGAGGACATAGTTTTAAATTAGAGGGGCAAAAGTTTAAAAGTAATATCAGGAAGTATTACTTTACTGAGAGGGTAGTGGATGCATGGAATAGCCTTCCTGCAGAAGTGGCAGCTGCAAATACAGTGAAGGAGTTTAAGCATGCATGGGATAGGCATAAGTCCATCCTTCATATAAGATAGGGTCAGGGGTTATCCATAGTATTTAGTATATTGGGCAGACTAGATGGGCCAAATGGTTCTTATCTGCCGCCACATTCTATGTTTCTATGAATTTAACACTTGCAGATCTGGAAAATACATATATATATATATATATATTTTTTTTTTTAAATAGTGTGTTTTTAAAACCCCAGAAAATGATAGGTGTATTTCTACCTTAAATTGCACACTGACTAATCCAGATGTTGTAGTTTGCCCAAAAAAATTTGATTTGCAATGTCCCAAAGCTAAGATGCAGTGCTGGTGCACTGAGCTTGCATAAAATGGCCGCCACCCACCTAGCTTAAATTGCACACTGACTAATACAGATGTTGTAGATTGCCCAAAAAGTCTTTTTTTAGTAACGGAATATGAAAGCTGTATATATTAAACTTGAATTTAACACTTGCAGTCTCTGGAAAATACTGTTTTTTTTTGGGGGGGGGGGGGGAGTTAGATTCTCTCCTATTCTCTCCCTGAAAGCACAAGTCCAGCAGCATCCTCTCCCTACACTTGTAACAGCAGAGTGACGTGCAGCGCTGCGTGACTCAAGCTTATATAGAGCCTGGGTCACATGCTGCTCTGGCCAATTACAGCCATGCCTAAGGTCAGACAGTAAACCGCTTGTTGATTGGCTGCTGTGTAGCCTTTCAAAAAGCGCCAAGATAGCACCGAACACTGAACCCGAACTTTTACGAAAAAGTTTGAGTTTGGGTCCGAGGTCCAAAAATCCTAAAGTTCGGTACGAACCCGAACTTTACCGTTCGGGTTCACTCAACCCTAGTCATGAGAAAACAATTTCAGAATTGATTGGATAATTAAAAGCACTCCAACATTATTACCAGATAAAATAACAGGTCAGATTTGCAAATAACAGCCTGGTCCTTCAGGTGAAAAAATGGCAAGGTACAGAAGGGTTTAAACTATACTTTGGCATATATTTACTATACATTTGGAAGCTTTTACATTTTTCTTCTCTTTAGGACAGGGATGCTCAACCTGTGCTCACTGCACTGCTGCAGACTGATAGCTGTAGGCTGTTGTGGCATGCTGGGAGTTGTAGTTTTGCAACAGCAGGAGGGCCGCAGGTTGAGCATGCCTGCTTTAGGGGAATAATAAAAAAAAATAGTAATGCCAAGCATTTACAAGAGGGTGTCATCTGTTCAGATTCATCAACTGACTTCCACTGTATTAGGCCCCATGCATATGACCGCATGAGGTCTTATAAAGAAACAGGAACATACTTGCTTTGAGGAGTCATATCACACTTCAAAGAAGGTCAACTGCTTCAAAAAGAAACATTTTTCAAGCGTAAATCTGGAAATTGCCAATATGCCAAAATAGCACCCATTGTCTATGTTGTCCTTATAGAGGCAGGTATGAAGATACAATAATTAGCTTACATCCTGTTTTATACTATACTAGACATTAAGCCCGTTATAATAACGGACGCTAGAACAGTAGTGTATAAACATTATTAGAAACAGTCTATATTAAATAGTAAGATAATTTAACCACATAGTATTTCTTGCTTTATTTTCTTTTGATCAAAATATTTTAGAAAGAAGTCAAAAGTAAATTAATAATAAAAATAAAATGCATATATCACGATATAGTAAGTATAGTTTGTAACAATCTGCAATATACAATACCTGAATCAGATATTCAGGAAAAAGGTATTTTTTAACCTCTTGAAATTTTTCTATAACATTTCTTTATACACAACATTTCTTGTAAATATTCTATCTGAATTTGGCAACAGTTTGCCTTGTTCAGGACCATCTACAACCTTTACAACCACATCTGAAAAAGTTCTAACTCTAGATAATGCAACATATAACTGACCGTGGCAGAATACTGGTTCTGGCAAGTAAATGCCAACTTTTTCTAAGGTTTGCCCCTGAGCTTTATTAATTGCCATGGCAAAGGCTAATGCAACTGGAAATTGTCGTCTTCTTAAGGTAAACTGCAAATTAGTAGAGGATGTGTAACGGTCGCGTACACACACACAGGGGAGGGAAGTGACCACTGCGCTCCACCCTTACCCCTGGCCCTGCCTACTTGCCTCGCGAGTCCTAATGACAGGGGACAATTGGACGGCAATCCCTAGCTTGAACTAAGTGCAGGAATGACAGACAGACAAACAACAGAACGTGAACGGACCGAGTCAATACCAGGAAAGCTACAAAGTACAATAAGGAGCAAGCAGAGAATAGTCAGGAGAAGCCGGGGTCATAAATACCAGGAGAGTCGTTAAGTACCAAAGGAGTAAGCAGAGAATCGTCAGGAGGAGGCCGGGGTCAGAATACCAGGAGAGCAGCAAAGTACACAAGGAGCAGGCAGAGGATCGTCAGGAAACAGCAGGAGGTAAGTACGCCAGGAAATACAACATCATAGGTGGAACCTAAATTAACAGGCAACCTGTGGCCAGCAGGCTGCCTGTATTTATAGTGGGGAGTGAGGGTCATGTGACGTGGCCAGCGTCACATGACCGACAGACCAACCAGTTGACCACCGAGTGATCAGCTCGGCGCTCAAGGCAGACTTAGGAGCAGGGAACCTCCCAGCTAGCAAAGCCGCCCTGGGAACGAGGTCAAGCACAGATCCTCACTCCCGAAGCTAAGCAGCAGGTCTGCGGCTAATGGGAGACGATGTGCACTTTCGGAACCCCGTTACAGTACCCCCCCTTTTACGAGGGGCCACCGGACCCAAGACTTCAGGCGATGGCCTTTCAGGGTGTTCTAAATTACATTTTCGGACAAGTCTAGGAGCATGAACCTCCCTGGCAGGTACCCAAGATCTCTCTTCAGGTCCATACCCCTTCCAGTGAATCAGGTTCTGCAAGGAATTACGCACCTTCCTGACATCCACTATTTTAGACACCACATACTCGACAGCATCATTAACAAGAACCGGTGGAGGCGAGGCTTTCGATGGTACTACCGGTTCAACATATTTTTTAAGTAGAGATTTATGGAACACATTATGAATGTGGAATGACTCGGGCAGCGCTAACCTAAATGATACCGGGTTAATCACCTCCGTGATCTTATATGGTCCAATAAAACGAGGCGCAAACTTTTTAGAATCTACCTTAAGAGAGAGATTCTTGGAGGACAACCATACCTTATCCCCAATCTGAAAATTCACCCCCTTGAACATCTCCTATCGGCCTTGAGTTTCTGAGAACTTTGAGCCTTTTCTAAGTTCGATTGAACCCGGGCCCAAACTGTGCACAGTTCAGAGGAGAGCCTATCCGCCTCAGGGTTAGAGGGGGAGGCTGATGACCCAGAATGAAAACGGGGATGGAAACCATGGTTACAAAAGAAAGGTGAAACCCCAGCAGAAGAATTGACACGGTTATTCAAAGCAAATTCAGCCAATGGAAGAAATTTCACCCATAATTGCTGGTCATCAGCCACATACAACCTCACAAATTGTTCCACAGACTGATTAAGGCGTTCAGTCTGCCCATTACTCTCAGGGTGGTAGGCAGAAGAAAAAGACAATGAAATTTGACATTTTTTACAGAAGGCCCTCCAGAATTTGGACACAAATTGCACACCCCTGTCAGAAACAATATTTTCTGGGATACCATGCAATCGAACAATTTCTTTCAAAAAAATAGACGCCAGGGTTTTGGCATTCGGAAGTTTAGCCAGGGGAATGAAATGGACCATCTTGCTAAACCTATCGACCACCACCCAAACTACAGTCTTACCCTCCGCCGGCGGTAGGTCAGTTATAAAGTCCTTCGAGATATGGGGCCAGGGTCTACTGGGAATGAGTAGGTGTCGTAGGTTACCAGCAGGGCGAGTCCTAGGTGTCTTGGACCTGGCACAAACCTCACAGGCTGACACGTAGGACTTGACATCCCTAGTTAGAGTGGGCCACCAATAAGATCTAGAAACCAGATCCTTAGTGCCCTCAACACCCGGATGTCCACAAAAGGCAGAATCGTGACACTCAACCAACAGCTGGAGACGAAATTGTACGGGAACAAACAACTTATCTGTTGGGGTGGATACCGGTGCCAGATGCTGTTCAGACCTAATGCGAGCTGAGATATCCTGGGTTAGAGCTGCTATGAAGATTTTTGCTGGTAGGATGGATTCCGGTGGTACCTCAGTTGGTTGAAAAGCATGGAAGCTCCGAGATAATGCGTCCGCCTTCACATTTTTACTTCCCCTCCTGAACGTAATGGAAAAATCAAAACGAGTAAAAAACAGAGCCCACCTGGCTTGACGGGGTTTCAACCTCTTAGCAGACTCGAGAAACATAAGGTTTTTATGGTCAGTGACAAGAGTTACACAATGCCTTGCCCCCTCCAGAAAATGCCTCCACTCCTCAAATGCCCATTTAATGGCCAGCAGCTCCCTATTCCTATGTCGTAGTTTCTCTCCATGGGAGAGAATTTCCTGGAGAAGAAGGCACATGGTCTCAGTTTAGTGAGGCTAGCAGGACCTTGTGAAAGGACTGCTCCTGCGCCGTCCTCGGACGCATCCACCACCACAATAAAAAGGTCTCTCCTGATCAGGCTGGATCAGAATGGGAACGCTACTGATAGCCTTTTTTAATTTTTCAAATGAAGAAATTGCCTTAATAGACCAATTCTCCAAATCCGCCCCTTTCTTAGTAAGGTCGGTCAACGGTTTAGCAATTGCGGAAAAATTAATAATAAATTTACGATAATAATTGGCAAAACCTAAGAATCCTTGTAACGCCTTTAAGGATGAAGGTCTTACCCATTCCTTAATTACTAGCACCTTACCAGGATCCATCTTGAAGGCGTGAGGAGTCAGAACATGCCCTAGAAACAGAATTTCCTGTACACCAAAGACACATTTCTCTTGCTTAGCGGATAGCTGATTATCCCTCAACACCTCTAATACTTGTTTAACATGAGACACATGGGATTCGAAGTCAGGAGAGAATATCAAAATGTCGTCAAGATAGACAATAACAAATTTGCCTAAGAACTCCCTAAGAATGTCGTTCATGAAGTTTTGGAACACAGCTGGGGCATTGCTGAGTCCAAAAGGCATCACCTGATATTCAAAGTGTCCTACCGGAGTATTGAACGCCGTCTTCCATTCGTCTCCCTCCTTGATTCGGATTAGATTGTATGCCCCTTTCAGGTCAATTTTGGAAAACCAGGTTGCCCCCAGAACCTGGTTAAATAAATCCGGAATCAATGGGAGGGAGTATCTATTCTGGACAGTGATTTTATTTAATCTCCGGTAATCGATACATGGCCTAAGACCACCATCTTTTTTCTTAACAAAGAAAAACCCCGCCCCCATAGGAGAGACAGAAGGTCTAATATGCCCTTTACTAAGGCTCTCCTTAATATAATCTTCCATGGCCTTGCGTTTGGGCTTAGAAAGATTATAAATTCGCCCCTTAGGAAACTTGGTCCCCTCTACTAGCTCTATAGTACAATCATAAGGTCTATGGGGGGGGGGGTAGAACCTCCGGGGTTGGTGATGAGAATACATCAGAATACTCCCTAACAACAGTGGGTAAAGTATCTGACTTTACTGAGACCCAAGCCTGTACCACGGACAAGCATGAGTCACACTTAGGCCCCCATCTCACCAACTCCCCATTGGACCAATCTATAGTGGGGTATGTAGTCGGAGCCAAGGCAACCCTAATACCACCTCAGCCGGTAGGTTCTCCAGGACAAAAAGGGAACATCTCTCTGAGTGACACACACACACGGTTAGAGAAATCTCTGAGGTACATGAGCTCACCTTACCACCAATAAGAGGAGTAGCATCAATAGCCATGACATGGATAGGAGTTGGTAAAGCAAACATTGGAATACCCAATCTTAAAGCATACTCAGAGTCAATAAAGCTGGCCAGTGAGCCAGAATCGATAAAGGCCTTACCTGGCCATTTATCTACTCCCAGAGAAATCGTAATGGGTACCAAAAGCTTATATTTAGAAAAATCAGGGTGTACCTGGTCTTTAGGTTGCCGTGCCTTAGGAGACTTGACAGAGAGGACCTTCTTAGGACACTGGTTGATCCAATGGTCAGGATCGCCACAGTAAAAGCATTCTCCACGTCTGCGGCGAAGATTCCCTCGGGTCATGCCAACCTGCATGGGTTCCTCGGTGGAGACCTCAGCATTGTCTCTGGGATAGGCCTCTGGCTGGACCACCATCTGGGAAGAAAACTGTTGTTCCTGTCGTCTCTCTCTAACCCGTCGGTCAAGTTGGACAACAAGGGTCATCATCTCCTCTAAGGTCTCTGGAGGTTGATAACTGATCAGCAGATCCTTTAAATTATCAGACAGACCTGACCTGAACTGACTCTTCAGGGCTGGTTCGTTCCACCCTGAGGGGACACACCACCTTCTGAATTGGGTGCAATAATCCTCTGCAGGTAGATTGCCCTGAACCAGTGCCTTTAGAGCCGTCTCAGCTACTAGAGTCCTGTCTGGTTCATCATAGAGGGTACCCAGGACCTGAAAGAACCCCTACACAAAAGATAAACAACTGGCGCCAGCAGGTAAAGAGAACGCCCAGTCCTGGGGATTCGGGAAATTATAATCCCCACGCGTTGACTCTCAGGGCCAGAGGACACGTGGCGCAAACGGAAGTAAAGTTTGCAACTCTCCTTAAAGGAGAGAAACTTCCTCCGGTCTCCAGAAAAGGGTTCTGGGAGCTTAATCTGGGGCTCAAAATGCAGAGTGGAGGCCTGAGGAGTGGAAGAACCTTGCCCTAACTCAAAAGAATTGAGTTTTTCCCCTAACTCCTGCACCATCTGCATCTGATTAGAGACATGGTCAGTCAGGGTCACCAGAGGATTCATAATGTAGTGGTTATTGGGCCTGTTAATCTGTAATGGTCGCGTACACACACACAGGGGGGAGGGAAGTGACCACTGCGCTCCACCCTTATCCCTGGCCCTGCCTACTTGTCTCGCGAGTCCTAATGACAGGGGACAACTGGACGGCAATCCCTAGCTTGAACTAAGTGCAGGGATGACAGACAGACAAACAACAGAACGTGAATGGACCAAGTCAATACCAGGAAAGCTACAAAGTACAAATGGAGCAAGCAGAGAATAGTCAGGAGAAGCCGGGGTCATAAATACCAGGAGAGTCGTGAAGTACCAAAGGAGTAAGCAGAGAATCGTCAGGAGGAGGCCGCGGTCAGAATACCAGGAGAGCAGCAAAGTACACAAGGAGCAGGCAGAGGATCGTCAGGAAATAGCAGGAAGTAAGTACGCCAGGAAATACAACATCACAGGTGGAACCTAAATTAACAGGCAACCTGTGGCCAGCAGGCTGCCTGTATTTATAGTGGGGAGTGAGGTCATGTGACGTCGCCAGCATTACATGACCGACAGACCAACCAGTCGAGCACCGAGTGATCAGCTTGGCGCTCAAGGCAGACTTAGGAGCAGGGAACCTCCCAGCTAGCAAAGCCGCCCTGGGAACGAGGTCAAGCACAGATCCTCACTCCCGAAGCTAAGCAGCAGGTCTGCGGCTAATGGGAGACCGAGTGCACTTTTGGAACCCTGTTACAGGATGGAGCTAAATATGGAGCTAAATCAATACGTGGAATAAAGACCATGTCCCCTTCCGCTGAACCTGTTATTACTTGTAAGAACAATAGACAGGGCTATTGTACACTCATCCCAAATGAGCACTGTAGATCTCAAATTTTCAGCATCAGCAGAATTGAGACACATATTTGATATTGAGTTCTCAACTATCAGAACAGGTAATTTTAACTGAGAGTGGTATGTTCTTCCACCCTCAAGAAGATTAGCTGCTATACCTGTTGAGGCTACAGGGAGTGCAATGTTACCTTCTCCACGAACTGTGCTGAGAAGGGTTTTGTAAAGATATGTTTTAGGCTGCTTTCACACTAGCGTTCGTCGGTCCGCTCGTGAGCTCCGTTTGAAGGGGCTCACGAGCGGACCCGAACGCAGCCGTCCAGCCCTGATGCAGTCTGAATGGAGCGGATCCGCTCAGACTGCATCAGTCTGGCGGCGTTCAGCCTCCGCTCCGCTCGCCTCCGCACGGACAGGCGGACAGCTGAACGCTGCTTGCAGCGTTCGGGTGTCCGCCTGGCCGTGCGGAGGCGTACGGATCCGTCCAGACTTACAATGTAAGTCAATGGGGACGGATCCGTTTGAAGATGCCACAATATGGCTCAATCTTCAGGCAGGTCCGTCCCCCATTGACTTTACATTGAAAGTCTGGACGGATCCGTCCGAGGCTATTTTCACACTTAGCTTTTTGTTGGCATTTTAATGCAGACGGATCCGTTCTGAACGGAGCCTCCGTCTGCATTAATATGATCGGATCCGTTCAGAACGGATCCGATCGAACGCTAGTGTGAAAGTAGCCTTACCACTACCTCCTGGACCATCCAAGAAAAAACAATGTTTGCAAAGGTTGTCATTTTTGCTTGCAGACAATATTTTTTCTGAAGCTCTTTTTTGTTCTTTGTTTAATGTTTTCTCCATTTCTTCAGCTCTGTATTTGTATAATTCCTTATCATACATATTCCAAAGTTGATCAGTATTTGGTAGGGATGAGCGAACTCGAACTGTATAGTTCGGGTTCGTACCGAATTTTGGGGTGTCCGTGACACGGACCCGAACCCGGACATTTTCGTAAAAGTCCGGGTTCGGGTTCGGTGTTCGTCGCTTTCTTCGCGCTTTTGTGACGCTTTCTTGGCGCTTTTTGAAAGGCTGCAAAGCAGCCAATCAACAAGCGTCATACTACTTGCCCCAAGAGGCCATCACAGCCATGCCTACTATTGGCATGGCTGTGATTGGCCAGAGCACCATGTGACCCAGCCTCTATTTAAGCTGGAGTCACATAGCGCCGCCCGTCACTCTGCTCTGATTAGCGTAGGGAGAGGTTGCGGCTGCGACAGTAGGGCGAGATTAGGCAGATTAACTCCTCCAAAGGACTTGATTAACTGATCGATCTGCAGCTGTGGATCATTGAGCTGCTGATCCTCAATTGCTCACTGTTTTTAGGCTGCACAGACCGTTTGTCAGTCTCATTTTTCTGGGGTGATCGGCGGCCATTTTGTGTCTTGTGGTGCGCCAGCACAAGCTGCGACCAAGTGCATTTAACCCTCAATGGTGTGGTTGTTTTTTGGCTAAAGCCTACATCAGGGTGAAGCTGTCACACCAAGTGCATTTAACCAGCAATAGTCTGTTCATTTTTTGGCCATATACAAAATCAGGGGCAAGCTGCGCCTGTCACCAAGTGCATTTAACCCTCAATGGTGTGGTTGTTTTTTGGCTAAAGCCTACATCAGGGTGAAGCTGTCACACCAAGTGCATTTAACCAGCAATAGTCTGTTCATTTTTTGGCCATATACAAAATCAGGGGCAAGCTGCGCCTGTCACCAAGTGCATTTAACCCTCAATGGTGTGGTTGTTTTTTGGCTAAAGCCTACATCAGGGTGAAGCTGTCACACCAAGTGCATTTAACCAGCAATAGTCTGTTCATTTTTTGGCCATATACAAAATCAGGGGCAAGCTGCGCCTGTCACCAAGTGCATTTAACCCTCAATGGTGTGGTTGTTTTTTGGCTAAAGCCTACATCAGGGTGAAGCTGTCACACCAAGTGCATTTAACCAGCAATAGTCTGTTCATTTTTTGGCCATATCCCAGTCTAATTCTGTCACTAAATCCATACCGGTCACCCAGCGCCTAAATACTAGGCCTCAAATTTATATCCAGCTAAATCTGTCCCTAGTGCTGTAGCTGGGCGAGTTATTTAGTGTCCGTTCAAGCACATTTCTTGTTCTGGGTTGAAATACAATTCCCAATTTAGCAATTTCATAATTTAGTGGTTCCTGCTATATCAGAGCTCTTTGAAATCTATCCCAAAAAGGGTATATAATATTGAAGGTGCACATAGGGTCATTCAGAGTAACTTCACACACACCCGCTACTGTGTATTTCCAAGTCTAATTCTGTCACTAAATCCATACCGGTGACCCAGCGCCTAAATACTAGGCCTCAAATTTAATTCCCTCTAAATCTCTCGTTACCCACCGCTGTACTGTTGTTGCTGGGCAAGATATTTAGTGTCCGTCAAAGCACATTTTTTGTTCTGGGTTGAAGTACAATTCCCAATTTAGCAATTTCATAATTTAGTGGTTTCTGCTATATCAGAGCTATTTGAAATCTATCCCAAAAAGGGTATATAATATTGAAGGTGCACATAGGGTCATTCAGAATAACTTCACACACACCCGCTACTGTGTATTTCCAAGTCTAATTCTGTCACTAAACCCATACCTGTCACCCAGCGCCTAAATACTAGGCCTCAAATTTAAATCCCTCTAAATCTCTCGTTACCGTTGTCCTGTTGTAGCTGGGAAAGTTATTTAGTGCCCGTCAAAGCACATTTTTTGTTCTGGGTTGAAGTACAATTCCCAATTTAGCAATTTCATAATTTAGTGGTTCCTGCTATATCAGAGCTATTTGAAATCTATCCCAAAAAGGGTATATAATATTGAAGGTGCACATAGGGTCATTCAGAATAACTTCACACACACCCGCTACTGTGTATTTCCAAGTCTAATTCTGTCACTAAATCCATACCGGTGACCCAGCGCCTAAATACTAGGCCTCAAATTTAATTCCCTCTAAATCTCTCGTTACCCACCGCTGTACTGTTGTTGCTGGGCAAGATATTTAGTGTCCGTCAAAGCACATTTTTTGTTCTGGGTTGAAGTACAATTCCCAATTTAGCAATTTCATAATTTAGTGGTTTCTGCTATATCAGAGCTATTTGAAATCTATCCCTAAAAGGGTATATAATATTGAAGGTGCACATAGGGTCATTCAGAATAACTTCACACACACCCGCTACTGTGTATTTCCAAGTCTAATTCTGTCACTAAACCCATACCTGTCACCCAGCGCCTAAATACTAGGCCTCAAATTTATATCCAGCTAAATCTGTCCCTAGTGCTGTAGCTGGGCGAGTTATTTAGTGTCCGTTCAAGCACATTTCTTGTTCTGGGTTGAAATACAATTCCCAATTTAGCAATTTCATAATTTAGTGGTTCCTGCTATATCAGAGCTCTTTGAAATCTATCCCAAAAAGGGTATATAATATTGAAGGTGCACATAGGGTCATTCAGAGTAACTTCACACACACCCGCTACTGTGTATTTCCAAGTCTAATTCTGTCACTAAATCCATACCGGTGACCCAGCGCCTAAATACTAGGCCTCAAATTTAATTCCCTCTAAATCTCTCGTTACCCACCGCTGTACTGTTGTTGCTGGGCAAGATATTTAGTGTCCGTCAAAGCACATTTTTTGTTCTGGGTTGAAGTACAATTCCCAATTTAGCAATTTCATAATTTAGTGGTTTCTGCTATATCAGAGCTATTTGAAATCTATCCCAAAAAGGGTATATAATATTGAAGGTGCACATAGGGTCATTCAGAATAACTTCACACAC
Source organism: Bufo gargarizans (assembly GCF_014858855.1). Classification (NCBI taxonomy): domain Eukaryota; kingdom Metazoa; phylum Chordata; class Amphibia; order Anura; family Bufonidae; genus Bufo; species Bufo gargarizans. The sequence continues at coordinate 198,172,000 of NC_058080.1, forward strand.
ACCCGCTACTGTGTATTTCCAAGTCTAATTCTGTCACTAAACCCATACCTGTCACCCAGCGCCTAAATACTAGGCCTCAAATTTAAATCCCTCTAAATCTCTCGTTACCGTTGTCCTGTTGTAGCTGGGAAAGTTATTTAGTGCCCGTCAAAGCACATTTTTTGTTCTGGGTTGAAGTACAATTCCCAATTTAGCAATTTCATAATTTAGTGGTTCCTGCTATATCAGAGCTATTTGAAATCTATCCCAAAAAGGGTATATAATATTGAAGGTGCACATAGGGTCATTCAGAATAACTTCACACACACCCGCTACTGTGTATTTCCAAGTCTAATTCTGTCACTAAATCCATACCGGTGACCCAGCGCCTAAATACTAGGCCTCAAATTTAATTCCCTCTAAATCTCTCGTTACCCACCGCTGTACTGTTGTTGCTGGGCAAGATATTTAGTGTCCGTCAAAGCACATTTTTTGTTCTGGGTTGAAGTACAATTCCCAATTTAGCAATTTCATAATTTAGTGGTTTCTGCTATATCAGAGCTATTTGAAATCTATCCCTAAAAGGGTATATAATATTGAAGGTGCACATAGGGTCATTCAGAATAACTTCACACACACCCGCTACTGTGTATTTCCAAGTCTAATTCTGTCACTAAACCCATACCTGTCACCCAGCGCCTAAATACTAGGCCTCAAATTTATATCCAGCTAAATCTGTCCCTAGTGCTGTAGCTGGGCGAGTTATTTAGTGTCCGTTCAAGCACATTTCTTGTTCTGGGTTGAAATACAATTCCCAATTTAGCAATTTCATAATTTAGTGGTTCCTGCTATATCAGAGCTCTTTGAAATCTATCCCAAAAAGGGTATATAATATTGAAGGTGCACATAGGGTCATTCAGAGTAACTTCACACACACCCGCTACTGTGTATTTCCAAGTCTAATTCTGTCACTAAATCCATACCGGTGACCCAGCGCCTAAATACTAGGCCTCAAATTTAATTCCCTCTAAATCTCTCGTTACCCACCGCTGTACTGTTGTTGCTGGGCAAGATATTTAGTGTCCGTCAAAGCACATTTTTGTTCTGGGTTGAAGTACAATTCCCAATTTAGCAATTTCATAATTTAGTGGTTTCTGCTATATCAGAGCTATTTGAAATCTATCCCTAAAAGGGTATATAATATTGAAGGTGCACATAGGGTCATTCAGAATAACTTCACACACACCCGCTACTGTGTATTTCCAAGTCTAATTCTGTCACTAAATCCATACCGGTGACCCAGCGCCTAAATACTAGGCCTCAAATTTAATTCCCTCTAAATCTCTCGTTACCCACCGCTGTACTGTTGTTGCTGGGCAAGATATTTAGTGTCCGTCAAAGCACATTTTTTGTTCTGGGTTGAAGTACAATTCCCAATTTAGCAATTTCATAATTTAGTGGTTTCTGCTATATCAGAGCTATTTGAAATCTATCCCTAAAAGGGTATATAATATTCAAGGTGCACATTGGGTCATTCAGAATAACTTCACACACACACGCTTCTGTGCATTTCCAAGTCTAATTCTGTCACTAAATCCATACCGGTCACCCAGCGCCTAAATACTAGGCCTCAAATTTATATCCCGCTGAATTTGAATACAATACATTGGGCCAAATAATATATTTGTTGTTGTGGTGAACCATAACAATGAGAAAAACATCTAGTAAGGGACGCGGACGTGGACATGGTCGTGGTGGTGTTAGTGGACCCTCTGGTGCTGGGAGAGGACGTGGCCGTTCTGCCACATCCACACGTCCTAGTGTACCAACTACCTCAGGTCCCAGTAGCCGCCAGAATTTACAGCGATATATGGTGGGGCCCAATGCCGTTCTAAGGATGGTAAGGCCTGAGCAGGTACAGGCATTAGTCAATTGGGTGGCCGACAGTGGATCCAGCACGTTCACATTATCTCCCACCCAGTCTTCTGCAGAAAGCGCACAGATGGCGCCTGAAAACCAACCCCATCAGTCTGTCACATCACCCCCATGCATACCAGGGAAACTGTCTCAGCCTCAAGTTATGCAGCAGTCTCTTATGCTGTTTGAAGACTCCGCTGGCAGGGTTTCCCAAGGGCATCCACCTAGCCCTTCCCCAGCGGTGAAAGACATAGAATGCACTGACGCACAACCACTTATGTTTCCTGATGATGAGGACATGGGAATACCACCTCAGCATGTCTCTGATGATGACGAAACACAGGTGCCAACTGCTGCGTCTTTCTGCAGTGTGCAGACTGAACAGGAGGTCAGGGATCAAGACTGGGTGGAAGACGATGCAGGGGACGATGAGGTCCTAGACCCCACATGGAATGAAGGTCGTGCCACTGACTTTCACAGTTCGGAGGAAGAGGCAGTGGTGAGACCGAGCCAACAGCGTAGCAAAAGAGGGAGCAGTGGGCAAAAGCAGAACACCCGCCGCCAAGAGACTCCGCCTGCTACTGACCGCCGCCATCTGGGACCGAGCACCCCAAAGGCAGCTTCAAGGAGTTCCCTGGCATGGCACTTCTTCAAACAATGTGCTGACGACAAGACCCGAGTGGTTTGCACGCTGTGCCATCAGAGCCTGAAGCGAGGCATTAACGTTCTGAACCTGAGCACAACCTGCATGACCAGGCACCTGCATGCAAAGCATGAACTGCAGTGGAGTAAACACCTTAAAACCAAGGAAGTCACTCAGGCTCCCCCTGCTACCTCTTCTGCTGCTGCCGCCTCGGCCTATTCTGCTGCTGCCGCCTCGGCCTCTTCCTCCGCCTCTGGAGGAACGTTGGCACCTGCCGCCCAGCAAACAGGGGATGTACCACCAACACCACCACCACCACCACCTCCGTCACCAAGCGTCTCAACCATGTCACACGCCAGCGTTCAGCTCTCCATCTCACAAACATTTGATAGAAAGCGTAAATTCCCACCTAGCCACCCTCGATCCCTGGCCCTGAATGCCAGCATTTCTAAACTACTGGCCTATGAAATGCTGTCATTTAGGCTGGTGGACACAGACAGCTTCAAACAGCTCATGTCGCTTGCTGTCCCACAGTATGTTGTTCCCAGCCGGCACTACTTCTCCAAGAGAGCCGTGCCTTCCCTGCACAACCAAGTATCCCATAAAATCAAGTGTGCACTGCGCAACGCCATCTGTAGCAAGGTCCACCTAACCACAGATACGTGGACCAGTAAGCACGGCCAGGGACGCTATATCTCCCTAACTGCACACTGGGTAAATGTAGTGGCAGCTGGGCCCCAGGCGGAGAGCTGTTTGGCGCACGTCCTTCCGCCGCCAAGGATCGCAGGGCAACATTCTTTGCCTCCTGTTGCCACCTCCTCCTTCTCGGCTTCCTCCTCCTCTTCTTCCACCTGCTCATCCAGTCAGCCACACACCTTCACCACCAACTTCAGCACAGCCCGGGGTAAACGTCAGCAGGCCATTCTGAAACTCATATGTTTGGGGGACAGGCCCCACACCGCACAGGAGTTGTGGCGGGGTATAGAACAACAGACCGACGAGTGGTTGCTGCCGGTGAGCCTCAAGCCCGGCCTGGTGGTGTGTGATAATGGGCGAAATCTCGTTGCAGCTCTGGGACTAGCCAATTTGACGCACATCCCTTGCTTGGCGCATGTGCTGAATTTGGTGGTGCAGAAGTTCATTCACAACTACCCCGACATGTCAGAGCTGCTGCATAAAGTGCGGGCCGTCTGTTCGCGCTTCCGGCGTTCACATCCTGCTGCTGCTCGCCTGTCTGCGCTACAGCGTAACTTCGGCCTTCCCGCTCACCGCCTCATATGCGACGTGCCCACCAGGTGGAACTCCACCTTGCACATGCTGGACAGACTGTGCGAGCAGCAGCAGGCCATAGTGGAGTTTCAGCTGCAGCACGCACGGGTCAGTCGCACTACAGAACAGCACCACTTCACCACCAATGACTGGGCCTCCATGCGAGACCTGTGTGCCCTGTTGCGCTGTTTCGAGTACTCCACCAACATGGCCAGTGGCGATGACACCGTTATCAGCGTTACAATACCACTTCTATGTCTCCTTGAGAAAACACTTAGGGCGATGATGGAAGAGGAGGTGGCCCAGGAGGAGGAGGAGGAGGAGGAGGAAGAGGGGTCATTTTTAGCACTTTCAGGCCAGTCTCTTCGAAGTGACTCAGAGGGAGGTTTTTGGCAACAGCAGAGGCCAGGTACAAATGTGGCCAGCCAGGGCCCACTACTGGAGGACGAGGAGGACGAGGATGAGGAGGAGGTGGAGGAGGATGAGGATGAAGCATGGTCACAGCGGGGTGGCACCCAACGCAGCTCGGGTCCATCACTGGTGCGTGGCTGGGGGGAAAGGCAGGACGATGACGATACGCCTCCCACAGAGGACAGCTTGTCCTTATCCCTGGGCAGCCTGGCACACATGAGCGACTACATGCTGCAGTGCCTGCGCAACGACAGCAGAGTTGCCCACATTTTAACCTGTGCGGACTACTGGGTTGCCACCCTGCTGGATCCACGCTACAAAGACAATGTGCCCACCTTACTTCCTGCACTGGAGCGTGATAGGAAGATGCGCGAGTACAAGCGCACGTTGGTAGACACGCTACTGAGAGCATTCCCAAATGTCACAGGGGAACAAGTGGAAGCCCAAGGCCAAGGCAGAGGAGGAGCAAGAGGTCGCCAAGGCAGCTGTGTCACGGCCAGCTCCTCTGAGGGCAGGGTTAGCATGGCAGAGATGTGGAAAACTTTTGTCAACACGCCACAGCTAACTGCACCACCACCTGATACGCAACGTGTTAGCAGGAGGCAACATTTCACTAACATGGTGGAACAGTACGTGTGCACACCCCTCCACGTACTGACTGATGGTTCGGCCCCATTCAACTTCTGGGTCTCTAAATTGTCCACGTGGCCAGAGCTAGCCTTTTATGCCTTGGAGGTGCTGGCCTGCCCGGCAGCCAGCGTTTTGTCTGAACGTGTATTCAGCACGGCAGGGGGCGTCATTACAGACAAACGCAGCCGCCTGTCTACAGCCAATGTGGACAAGCTGACGTTCATAAAAATGAACCAGGCATGGATCCCACAGGACCTGTCCGTCCCTTGTCCAGATTAGACATTAACTACCTCCCCATAACCATATATTATTGGACTCCAGGGCACTTCCTCATTCAATCCTATTTTTATTTTCATTTTACCATTATATTGCGAGGCTACCCAAAGTTGAATGAACCTCTCCTCTGCCTGTGTGCTAGGCCTAAATATATGCCAATGGACTGTTGCAGTGGTGGGTGACGTGAAGCCTCATTCTCTGCTATGACATGCAGACTGATTCTCTGCTGACATGAAGCCAGATCCTCTGTTACGGGAGCTCTCTCCTCTGCCTGGGTGCTGGGCCTAAATTTATGACAATTGACTGTTGCAGTGGTGGGTGACGTGAAGCCTGATTCTCTGCTATGATATGAAGACTGATTCTCTGCTGACATGAAGCCAGATTGTCTGTTACGGGACCTTTCTCCTCTGCCTGGGTTCTGGGCCTAAATTTATGAAAATTGACTGTTGCAGTGGTGGGTGACGTGAAGCCTGATTCTCTGCTATGATATGAAGACTGATTCTCTGCTGACATGAAGCCAGATTGTCTGTTACGGGACCTTTCTCCTCTGCCTGGGTTCTGGGCCTAAATTTATGAAAATTGACTCTTACAGTGGTGGGTGACGTGAAGCCTGATTCTCTGCTATGATATGAAGACTGATTCTCTGCTGACATGAAGCCAGATTCTCTGTTACGGGACCTCTCTCCTCTGCCTGGGTGCTGGGTAGTGTTGAGCGCGAATATTCGAAAAGCAAATTTTTTTCGCGAATATCGCAACTTCGCGATTTCGCGAATATTTCGAATATAGTGCTATATATTCGTAAAAACGAATATTCGTTTTTTGTTTCCCCCCCCCCCCCCCACAAAATTACAGTACACATATAATTGATTGTTTCCCAAAGGTCCAACAGCTCAGATCTTACTCACATTGCCTAGAAAGTGATTGAGGCGCGAATCTTCGTAAGGCGATTTTATTAGCGCACATGCGAATATCGGCACGTCCCAGAACAGAGGCAAAGGGCTTTGCATTCATACATTAGTGAATTGAGTTGCGAATCTTCGTAAGGCGATTTTATTAGCGCACATGCGAATATCTACACTTGTCCCAGAACAGAGGCAAAGGGCTTTGCATTCATACATTAGTGATTGAATTGAGCTGCGAATCTTCGTAAGGCGATTTTATTAGCGCACATGCGAATATCGGCACGTCCCAGAACAGAGGCAAAGGGCTTTGCATTCATACATTAGTGAATTGAGTTGCGAATCTTCGTAAGGCGATTTTATTAGCGCACATGCGAATATCTACACTTGTCCCAGAACAGAGGCAAAGGGCTTTGCATTCATACATTAGTGATTGAATTGAGCTGCGAATCTTCGTAAGGCGATTTTATTAACGCAAATGCAAATATCTACACTTGTCCCCAGAACAGAGAGGCAAAGGCCTGTGCATTCATATAGTATAGCACCATATTCGCGAATACGTAGAACTTCGTAAAATTCGATTTACGAATATTCGTATTTTTTATTTTACTTTCCACCTTAAAGATTACATTGATCTGTACTCTGTCAACTACTGTCATCACCCCCCACTGTATCTCGATTGATTCCCAAAAGTCTCACATTCCCTAGAAAGTGATTGAGGTGCGAATCTTCGTAAGGCGATTTTATTAGCGCACATGCGAATATCTACACTTGTCCCAGAACAGAGGCAAAGGGCATTGCATTCATACATTAGTGATTGAATTGAGTTGCGAATCTTCGTAAGGCGATTTCATTAGCGCACATGTGAATTTTGCATAGCATATGTATTATGCGATAATTCGAATTATCGCATATGCGAAATAATAACGAATTTGAATAATCGCGAATATTTTACGAATATTCTTTCGAATATTCACAAAATTTCGCGAATTCGAATATGGGACATGCCGCTCAACACTAGTGCTGGGCCTAAATTTATGACAATGGACTGTTGCAGTGGTGGGTGACGTGAAGCCTGATTCTCTGCTATGACATGCAGACTGATTCTCTGCTGACATGAAGCCAGATTGTCTGTTACGGGACCTCTCTCCTCTGCCTGGGTGCTGGGCCTAAATATATGCCAATGGACTGTTGCAGTGGTGGCTGACGTGAAGCCTCATTCTCTGCTATGACATGCAGACTAATTCTCTGCTGACATGAAGACAGATTCTCTGTTACGGGACCTCTCTCCTCTGCCTGGGTGCCGGGGCCTAAATATCTGAGAATGGACTGTTCCAGTGGTGGCTGACGTGAAGCCTCATTCTCTGCTATGACATGCAGACTAATTCTCTGCTGACATGAAGACAGATTCTCTGTTACGGGACCTCCCTCCTCTGCCTGGGTGCTGGGCCTAAATATATGCCAATGGACTGTTGCAGTGGTGGCTGACGTGAAGCCTCATTCTCTGCTATGACATGCAGACTAATTCTCTGCTGACATGAAGACAGATTCTCTGTTACGGGACCTCCCTCCTCTGCCTGGGTGCTGGGCCTAAATATATGCCAATGGACTGTTGCAGTGGTGGCTGACGTGAAGCCTCATTCTCTGCTATGACATGCAGACTGATTCTCTGCTGACATGAAGCCAGATTCTCTGTTACGGGACCTCTCTCCTCTGCCTGTGTGTGTGCTGGGCCTAAATATATGCCAATGGACTGTTGCAGTGGTGGCTGACGTGAAGCCTCATTCTCTGCTATGACATGCAGACTGATTCTCTGCTGACATGAAGCCAGATTCTCTGTTACGGGACCTCTCTCCTCTGCCTGTGTGTGTGCTGGGCCTAAATATATGCCAATGGACTGTTGCAGTGGTGGCTGACGTGAAGCCTCATTCTCTGCTATGACATGCAGACTAATTCTCTGCTGACATGAAGACAGATTCTCTGTTACGGGACCTCCCTCCTCTGCCTGGGTGCTGGGCCTAAATATATGCCAATGGACTGTTGCAGTGGTGGCTGACGTGAAGCCTCATTCTCTGCTATGACATGCAGACTGATTCTCTGCTGACATGAAGCCAGATTCTCTGTTACGGGACCTCTCTCCTCTGCCTGTGTGTGTGCTGGGCCTAAATATATGCCAATGGACTGTTGCAGTGGTGGCTGACGTGAAGCCTCATTCTCTGCTATGACATGCAGACTGATTCTCTGCTGACATGAAGCCAGATTCTCTGTTACGGGACCTCTCTCCTCTGCCTGTGTGTGTGCTGGGCCTAAATATATGCCAATGGACTGTTGCAGTGGTGGCTGACGTGAAGCCTCATTCTCTGCTATGACATGCAGACTGATTCTCTGCTGACATGAAGCCAGATTCTCTGTTACGGGACCTCTCTCCTCTGCCTGTGTGTGTGCTGGGCCTAAATATATGCCAATGGACTGTTGCAGTGGTGGCTGACGTGAAGCCTCATTCTCTGCTATGACATGCAGACTGATTCTCTGCTGACATGAAGCCAGATTCTCTGTTACGGGACCTCTCTCCTCTGCCTGTGTGCTAGGCCTAAATATATGCCAATGGACTGTTGCAGTGGTGGCTGACGTGAAGCCTCATTCTCTGCTATGACATGCAGACTAATTCTCTGCTGACATGAAGACAGATTCTCTGTTACGGGACCTCTCTCCTCTGCCTGGGTGCCGGGGCCTAAATATCTGAGAATGGACTGTTCCAGTGGTGGGTGACGGGAAGCCAGATTCTCTGCTATGGAACCTCTCTCCAATTGATTTTGGTTAATTTTTATTTATTTAATTTTTATTTTAATTCATTTCCCTATCCACATTTGTTTGCAGGGGATTTACCTACATGTTGCTGCCTTTTGCAGCCCTCTAGCTCTTTCCTGGGCTGTTTTACAGCCTTTTTAGTGCCGAAAAGTTCGGGTCCCCATTGACTTCAATGGGGTTCGGGTTCGGGACGAAGTTCGGATCGGGTTCGGATCCCGAACCCGAACATTTCCGGGATGTTCGGCCGAACTTCTCGAACCCGAACATCCAGGTGTTCGCTCAACTCTAGTATTTGGCATTGTGGAAGGCAATCCAAAATCTTCACAGTTTTTGCCATGTAGTACCAGAATGTTGGCTATTTCTTTAAGGGCGATCTTACGACAAATTGTACAATCATCATTGTGTTGTTTATGTTTGTGATCTAAATCTTCAATGAGATATTGCTCATATTTTAGAAAAAGTTCATTCATATTTTGCAATGATGCAAAAACACAGACATATGCAAATAATTCCCTAAGTTGTTTAGGCATTGTAAAGTGGACAGCATCTTCCAGAGTGTTCTCCCACACATCATCATCATCATTAATAAGTCCTTTTGCTTTTGCAGCCTCTTGGAAAGTGGGATAGACATTACCATGTACTGTCCTCAGATCTTCAAAGGATACTGCACCAGCCACATGCAGCAATAGTAGACGCAGACAGTAATGCTCTGCATCTGATATTAAGATGACAGAATACATTTGTCCAATAATTTTTTCTGCACCACGTTGACGCAATTTCCAACAACAATTTTGAGAGTCAAACACATAATGCAAAGGAATGTCCGAATATAATATATTCTTTGCTTCGTCTTTTTGTTGATTCAATTTGAACCAAGCTGTCAATTGAGTATCACGGTTTAAAGCTCTCTGTACCGCTGTGTTAATGTCATTTGGGTTGAAAAAAACTGATTGTTTTTCAGGCAGATGCACTGCTAATCTATGGATGGTATGGGATTGATAATGCATTTCAAACCCATGCAAACGCCATGCTGCTTCTGGAGCACTGACATACCTCGAATTAATAAAGGTGTTTATTTCATCATGATTCAAAGTACCTTGTTCTTGAATTAAAACATTTGCACAATCATGACCTTTGTACACATATTTAAAAAGGTATTTGACACGTTTCACTGATGCACAAACTTCCACATTAATGTGGCAATTGTACTTCAACGCAAAGTAAGGTACAACCCAAGAATTATCAATATTCTTTCCATTAAGAATTATAGTTTGGCCTGTATTTCTTCTCTTGTACTTTGGATAGCCATTGCTATTAGCAATAGTTTTTTGTTGGAATTCCTTCGGAAAATCCTTACAGCATTTGTCATACATGGAGAATTAGGATTGAATGCTCCACATGGTCCATGAATCATTTGCTTTGTTGCAATTGCATGTAAGCGAGGAGTGATTTCAATGTTAGGGATTTCAGCAGAGACAATTTTATCTATCAGTTCTTCATTTTTTGGTTTACAGCTTTCTTTAAGAATGAGAAGTATGTGAGCATGTGGTAAACCTCTCTTTTAAAATTATATCACGTAGACCATTGCTTTTGGGACTCCAAAAATATGTTTTTTACTGATGTCATCAATTAGAGCTTTGAGTTTTAGGTGAAATACTCTTGCAACTAAATGTGGTTGTCCATCAACAGTTTGTCCATGTTGTAGGTTATCTACAATCTCTTCCCATTTGGGATTGCATGTCATTGTAATAAAAAGATCTGGTTTTCCATATTTTCTGACAATTGCCATAGCATCTTGATAATTTTGTTGCATGTTTCTGGGGCTCCCTGCAAATGAAGGAGGCAAAATATACATTTTTCCAGGACTCAGACCTGCTTCATTGGCTTCATTAAACAAATGATCCATTAATCCAGAGTATTTTTCAACACGCAATTTAGACTGATTTTGACGTATATAATTTAGTCTGTTGGCTTCTGTTTTTACATATGCATCAACTATATATTGCTGTGTAAGGCGGCCTGCATTTAAAAAGGGATTAAAATCCTCTCTAATGGAAAGACGGTAACCGTAGTATTGCATTAGAGTGACTTTAACTCTAGGATTGTGTGACTGGTTTGCTAAAGTTAATAAAGCTTATGGTCTGTTTTCCAATGGTATGTCAATTCCCCAGCTTTGATCCCCATAGGGGAATAACAATGGATAAACCATGAGTTCCAAATTAGGATCAAGGACACTAATTCTTTGTGTTTTTTTTATTTGTATAATCTTTACTTGGTTTGCAGTGTATAAGAAGATCTCTTTCAAGTGGTGGTTCTCCATCATCATTTTGAAAAATAAAAGCAACCTCATTATATTTTGGTGCGTTATAGCGCCTTTGGTCATTTTTGCGATCTTGTACTATTGTCATGGACAAACAATGGACAAACATTGTCATTTTTGGCGGCATTCTTTTCATATTCTTTTTCAACTTGGTACAACATTTTGCAGTTTGCAAAAGGATTGAATTGTGCCATAAATGTACTTAATTTTTGCATAAGCTCTGTATTTATTCCTGAGTTGGCAGAAATTTGCATTCTTTGTTCTGCAGCTTCAGAGGGATCTAAAATGTATAATTGTGCAAACTGTCTGTTTTAACCCTGTTGAGGATGCAGTGTTCCTGCTCTGTGACAAATCAAACCATGGATTCGAAAACAGTATGGCCCATAGCCAGAAGGCGACTAATGTTAGCCCCAAAGATGCAAATGCTAAGAGCACTATTTATTGACCTATATTTTGCATGAAATTTTTGCTGCAATGATGCTGACCCGTCATGAGCTGCTGTATAAACTGATTTGTTCAAATTGGTTGAAGATTTACTTTTCCTTTTGAGCAACACTGTGAAAATTTTTGATCAGATGGTCTTTCTTCTTCAAAATGTTTTGCTTGACAAAAATTAGGATTCATTATTTTCCACTCGTTTACTTAGGGCCAGTCTCTGTAATTGTGCTTGCCGCAAACATTGTAATTGTCATTCTTCTGATGTAAGACTTGCTCTCCTTGCTTTTTGTCTTTCAGCATGTCTCTTACGTTTTCGTCTTTCTCTTATATCATTTATCCTCTCCTGTGTGGCTGTTGATAAATGTGTTGTGTCTGTTTGTAGATCTGTTATCCTGCCTCTTTTTATTGCTTGTTGCTGACGTAGTGTGGCTCTCCTAGCTCTGTGTGCTTTCACATTTTTCTGACGCTCATTTTCCTTTTCTTCAATAGATCTATTTGCTCGTTTTTGTCTTTCTCTTAGAGATTGTTTTTTACGCTGATTTTCCTGTTCTTCTATAGATCTATTTGCTCTTCTGAATCTTTCTATTTTAGCGTTTTTGTGACACTCATTTTCTTTTTCTTGAATTGATCTATTTGCTCGTTTTTTTCTTTGTTTTTCAGCCTTTCTTTTTTTGATTTTTACTTGCAGACTTGAGTGTTTCTCCTGGAGAATTTGGTTATGTATGGTTTCATTGTCTGTGTCTTTTGTCCTACTTGATGTGTCCTTTTTTGGGTGGCATGTTGTTAGTAAAAAGTCCAAGTAATATAGGCTTGTACTTTTATAGTTTTATAATATTTTCTCTTACTGTTATACTGACTTATATATATCTGTAATATGCGTCACTGGCACTGACTTTTGGCTGATACTGCAGGCACTGTGACTGGTGGCTGATACAGCTCGCACTGACTGCTGGCACTGACTGGTGGTGCTGAGACGGCGGGCACTGTGACTGGCGGCTGATAGAGCTGGCACTAACTGATGATGCGGAGACCACTGGCACTGTGACTGGTGGCTGATAGGGTTGGCACTAACTGGTGGCTGATACGGCTGGCACTGACTGGTGTTGCTGAGACCACTGGCACTGTGACTGGTGGCTGATAGAGCTGGCACTAACTGGTGGTGCTGAAACCACTGTCACTGTGACTGGTGGCTAATACGCTTGGCACTGACTGGTAATGCTGAGACTGCTGTCACTGTGAATGGTGACTGATACGGCTGGAACTGACTGGTGGTGCTGAGACCACTGGCACTGTGACTGGTGGCTGATACAGCTGGCACTGACTGCTAGGATTGACTGGTGGTGCTGAGACTGTGGGCACTGTGACTGGTGCCTGAGATGGCTGGCACTGACTGGTGGTGCTGAGACTGCAGCTGATGGCTGAAAAAGCTAGCGCTGACTGGTAGTTCAGACAACTGGCAGTGCCACGTGGTGCTGACTGCTGGCACTGTGACTGGTGGCTGATATGGCTGGCATTGACTGGTGGTGCTGAGACCATTGGCACTGTGACTGGTGGCTGATAGAGCTGGCACTGATTGGTGGTGCTAATACGGCGGGTACTGTGTCTGGTGGCTGATAGAGCTGGCACTAACTGGTGGTGCAGAAACCACTGTGACTGGTGGCTAATACGCTTGGCACTGACTGTTGATGCTGAGACTGCTGTCACTGTGACTGGTGGGTGATTCGGCTGGCACTGACTGGTGGTGCTGAGACGGCGGGCACTGTGACTGGTGGCTGATAGAGCTGGCACAAACTGATGGTGCTGAGACCACTGGCACTGTGACTGGTGGCTAAAAAGGGTTGGCACTGACTGGTGGCTGATACGGCTGGCACTGACTGGTGGCTGATACGGCTGGCACTGACTGGTGGTGCTGAGACCACTGGCACTGTGACTGGTGGCTGATAGAGCTGGCACTAACTGGTGGTGCTGAAACCACTGTCACTGTGACTGGTGGCCAATACGCTTGGCACTGACTGGTGGTGCTGAGACTGCTGTCACTGTCACTGGTGGGTGATATGGCTGGAACTGACTGATGGTGCTGAGACTACTGGCACTGTGACTGGTGGCTGATACAGCTGGCACTGACTGCTAGGACTGTAGTGTCCCACTAGGTAAATGTGGGCACTACACAAGGGTCAATTGGGCCACGTGGTACTCCTACTCCTAAGGGACATTGGCAGTGTATTTAACAGTCCATTTTAATGTATTCTTATATGCTTTTATGTGTATTCTTCCCTGTGATGTGTGTAGCATGCCTATTGGGGTGTAGTTCATCATCCTAGACACTATAGGGAGCTAAGGAACCTCTAGTATATATATTTAGGCCCTGACAGGGAGTGGTTAGTATGTGTAGTCAGGAGTCTGTGGAGAGACAGAAGTGAGAGTGCACCATAGCCAGAGAGAAGCTGAGGGCCTCCTCCTGACATGCAGCTAGACAGCCCAGGCTTCTAGTTGCCACCAGGAGGCTAGTGAATGCAGTCCGGCCTGCCTGAGGATATTGAGCCAGAGTTATCTCAGAAGATTGTCACCAAGAGAAGAGTGTACCTCTTGAGAAACCTGCAGTTCCCACAAAGCACAGTGCATAAGCAGAGCAGAAGAGTATTTCAGCCAACCGAGAGGAGCTGACGGGCAGAAGGATTATTTACCTAAAGCAAGGGATATATACCTGAGGACGTTTTCTACCAAGGATAAAGCCAGCATTAGGGTGTACGGGCCTTGGGATTGAGACAGCCAGGAGTTCTGAGGAATAGTGCACAGGATTTCTAAGGAAGAGTGCAGCCTGGACTGTAAGTGTTTTTACGCTCTGAGTATCTTGCAAAGAACATTGTACCTGCCATTGATATAAAAGCCTGCTATTGATTGCTGCTGCCATGTGGAACTGAACTCAGACTGTATAAAGTTAACTGTTTCAGTAAAGGAAGTTTGGTTCACAACAACAACGTGTTCCTCAATTATTACCACTATCAATCAATGTGCCACCATTACAGGCACTGGCGTCACAAATCTTAAAGGGACCTTGCCCCAGGCACATTAAACACCTGCAACATCCAGGGCACTCACCCAACATCAGGCCTGGTCCCTACATACAGCGAGTGCCCCAGAGGACCACTGTGCCAGCCTCTCCATAACAGCTGTACGCCTGCCCAGGGTCCCCCTACAAACTGTGAGTAACCCAGAGCAACCCTCGTTTGCCTATTAACCGTGACCTCACATCGCAATACCCTGCAGGTCGGCATACTGCAGGACTGATTGGTGGTTCTGAGACTGTGGGCACTGTGACTGGTGCCTGAGATGGCTGGAAAGAACTGCTGGCACTGACTGGTGGTGCTGAGACTGCAGCTGATGGCTGAAACAGCTGGCGCTGACTGGTAGCTCAGACGACTGGCAGTGCCACGTGGTGCTGAGACCACTGGCACTGTGACTGGTGGCTGATAGAGCTGGCAGTGATTGGTGGTGCAGAAACCACTGTCACTGTGACTGGTGGCTAATATGCTTGGCACTGACTGTTGATGCTGAGACTGCTGTCACTGTGACTGGTGAGTGATACGGCTGGCACTGACTGGTGGTGCTGAGACCACTGGCACTGTGACTGGTGGCTGATACAGCTCGCACTGACTGCTGGCACTGACTGGTGGTGCTGAGACAGAGGGCACTGTGACTGGTGGCTGATATAGCTGGCACTAACTGGTGGTGCTGAGACCACTGGCACTGTGACTGGTGGCTGATAGGGCTGGCACTGACTGCTGTTACTGTGACTGGTGGCAATGATTGATGGCTGGCAATTATTGCTGGCACTGATTGGTGGTGCTAGCTAATACTGCTGGCAGCAACTGCAGTGTGTATCTGATTTCTGTCACTGTGCATGTAATGGCAGCACTTCTTATCTGCTTCTCACTCTGATTCTTCTGCACTCGGCTCCAACTGACACCACACACCATAAGAGGCGGTAATTGTCCAGCGGCGCAGTTGTGGGGATGGTGTGATTGGACGGCTCCATGCTGTGGGCGGTCCGTACAGCGTGTGGTGCACAGTGTGTTTATTGGCTGGGCGGTCCGGGCGGCAACTTTAATTGGACGGCCGCGCTGCTGTGGGCTGTCCGGGCTGCATGTGATGCGCCGTGTTTTTATTGGCGCGGAGCTTTGGGCAGTCCCTGCTGTGTGTGGAGTGTGTGCTGATTGGTTTGTGCGCCGCGCATGCGCACTTAACAAATCGGCACACACGCATGGACGCGCACGTACACAGGGCTTTTATTAGTATAGATAAGCACGTCATACCTTACGTGTAAACATGATATATCTAACAGTTCTTTGATAAAAATGTATATCAATATCAATAAATACCAACCGATATAATGATTTTAAATGGGTGTGCTATGAAAAAAGATATTTCAGATATTGCTATTCCATACTTGTTCTGGTGCCCCCTGGTGTTCTTTTGATTCGCTCTCAGAACATTCACCCAATGTGTTCCATGCTGGTAAGCAGAAGCTGCTTCTAGTGGTGAATAACAAATAGAAAAAAAAATGTAGACACAGGAGCAGTTTTAATAAAGGTCTTATCCACACAACTGTATTTTTGGTTCACGTTCGATCCTCATTTTTTTAAGGCTCACGTGTGGACTTGTTTCTACGTGTGCTTCTGCATCTGTGCTGCAAATGATATGCCTTATTCTTGTCTGTTTTGTAGACAATAGTCCCCCAAAAAGTGTGGGATTCACACAGCCGATATTCACATTTTGCGGATCCACAATTTGCAGACTACAAAACAGATAAGGCCGTGTGAATGTAGCCAAGTATAAGTAAATACTTTTTACTTTTAGTATGATCTAATCTAGATTTTGGATATAAAGTCTATAGGGTCTGACAGATCTCCAATTTCATATCCGCAATATACCTTTGCCATAGATATGAATGCTTTAGTTTATTCAGAAAATTGGTCCCTTTTCTGAGGTATTGTGCATATTGATAAAAATCAAAGGACTGTTCCTAATGTCTCTGGAGCCCAGCCGAACCCATTCTGAAGGAGCCCAGCACTGCCCTGCAGTCCAAAGTCCCCTCCTAGCTCCCCCTATCTCACTCATAGCACTCGGCATGAGCACCCGCTTGGTCTTTCTTCCCTGTTGTAAGACACTCTTCTGTTTCGCGGTCCACTGGGGCCCCCAGGATTTCTTGTGGGGCTTGGCCTGCGGGGGAACCCATTGGAGTAGCGTTCACGCATGAGCCTGAGGAATCTTCGGTTCCAACTCCTTTGCGAGCATCTGCGGTTCCGGCGTCCATGCCGACGCGATCGCTGGGCTACTTGAGCGTCCGCGTTCACGCTTGAGAGGAGGTTCGCAAAGGGTTACGCGCCCGAACGTAAATGCATCCTATTCGCTACGCCGGCTGCTGACGGGGAATATACCTGTACATAAACTCTAGTAGATTAGAGGGCAGGCATGGGTTAAGTAATCAATGACCAGTCAAGGCCGCACAAGTGTTAGGGATTAGGATAATCATATGGCCTATGAGGAATAGACACATTGCACTCTGTGATTGGCTAGCAGGTGTTTAAGAGGTGATCTCCCTGGCTGGTCAGTGCCCACTGTTGTTTTGACAACCTGGGTGTATGTTGCTGTTCACATTCGTTCAGACTACCTGTGCATGACCTCTGACTGTCGCAATCCATCTCTAGAGACTGCCTGTGGGAAACTTCTGTGCGGAACTGTTTGTCTCGTGTTGGACCTCGGATTGGACCCTGGAAATGTCTCGTCCCTAGGTACTACGTTACACAGACAATTTATGTGCATATCAACTTTGGCCTGGTCTAGCTGTCCCTTGTAAGTTTTCCTGCACAAGTTATTATTTGGATTGATTACCTGCATATGATTTCTGGTCTGGACTGTACTGCCGTCATTTAATAAATCCATCATTGTTTAAACTGTCTAGTTGTTTGGGGTTCTGCACGATTACACCTACTGTATACTGGTGTCAGCCTCAGAGAATGGACTGTGCATGTAACATTCACTGAGTAATTTTTTAGGAGCTTCTAAAATGCAAAACTGCATAATAAATGTTTTACATGCTTTAAAATATTCTATATCTCTTTTGCACGAGTGTTACAATCAACAGGAATATTGTTTATTTCTCTACTGTCTATCAGTTTGGGGGACACACCTGATCCTGTATTGTGGTTCAGTTGATCTCTCCACTGAAGCCCAAACTCATTTAAGAAAGGGTTTCCTGCTTGGTTGACCTTTCTTTAAATATTTCTGGGTTCTGATGTTGCTTGCTGGTTATAGTGTAAGCTCTGCTATTTTAAATCCAATAATTACACCGTGCAACAATGATTTTGCTACTGAGAGATAAACATGTGATTTTGTACTAAAATGAGCGCACCGATTCCAAATATGAACTCGGAATTTGCCTGACACGTCTAGATTTTAAGTACATGCAAAACCTATTCAGTTATAATATTAATGCATTATATTGGAGATATTCCAATGAACATGTACAGACCTGTTCGAACGCACTCAGGCTGATGTCAGCAGTAAGTATATAAGGTAAGCTGGACAGATTTTAATAAAGTGATCTGTTATATGGCTATCAGTTTTTAAACTTGAAGGGACACTGACAGGCCGTTAGAGCATATAAAGTGACATGTATTCTTCTATTGGTCTTAATATGGTTAATTAAACTATACCATTATCACCCTGCGCTGCCTTTCCGTTACTTATAAAAGTGTTTTTATCAATATGCAAATTACCTTACTTTGTACCTAAGGGGCTGTCCCTCATTGAGTTCTGTGACCAGCCACGCCCCAACTGCTGTCTCCTAGCGCCGCTCAGCTCATTAGTATTCACTGCACTGGGCGGCTTTTTTTTCTCCCGACGCAGCGAAATCCTGCGCATGCCCAGTACTATCTTCCTGGCATCAGCTTCATCTTGTCTCTCCATGCCTGCGCCAGATAAGGTCCCCGGCACCCTCCAGCTCCAGTAGAGGATAGTACTGGGCATGTGCGGGATTTCGCTGCGTCGGGAGAAAAAAAAAAAGCCGCCCAGTGCAGTGAATACTAATGAGCTGGGCGGCGCTAGGAGACGGCAGTTGGGGCGCGGCTGGGCACAGAAATGAATGAGGGATAGCCCCTTGGGCACAAAGTAAGGTAATTTGCATATTGCTAAAACACTTTTTATAAGTAACGGAAAGGCAGTGCGGGGTGATAATGGTATAGTTTAATTAAGCATATTAAGACCTAGGAGGATGCTGGAAACATTTCTGCTATTTTGTGTTTGTACCGGGGGTCTAAGTACATTGCCGCCCAGTACTGGTCCTTGCCCTATATGCTTTTTATATGGGGGTCCCTCTTCAAACACTGGAGCATGGAGGCCCCTATTTGCACTAAATTGGAAGTGATGGAGCGCCCTGTCTCCTGCTGATCGCCCAGGAGAATGTCGTCCTCGCCCCCCCCCCCCCCCCATCCACGGTCAACACCAGGGATCCCCGAAAAGTTTAAAGCCTGCTCTTTTTGCTCCTCCTCTGACTATTCTTGAGACTCCTGCTGACTTGTCTCAGATGGAGTAACCCCCCCTGGGAATTCATTCATGGCACGTGTGTCATTTTGCTGTGTTTCAGCGCGCTCAGCAGATTGGCACCATTGTAGCACACCACTTTATCAACTGTCAAATTGAGCGGGGTTAGCCACTGATCAGCCTGTGACTGCAGAGCTGAAGAGTGCAGGACCGGTGTGGCTCTTGGCTTCCAGGCACAACAGCCGCAGCATAGCAACGTCTCACCTGGGACGTCTAATAGGTTCTGGGGAGCTGGGAGGCACAAATTTTCTAAAGGCCTCCGAGTCCAACAATTTATTTGGCAGTAGTTGGCGGGCTAGTCAGCCGTTGGGCAAGAGGATTATCTGGGGTCATCATTTTGTTACGCTCGAACATTTAGGCCATGGAAGCCTGCCATGTGCCAGATGATTGCGTAGACGGTGGAAGATGGAGTGGAGGACAAATGGGAGGAGGGAGAAGTACAAGGAGAAGAGGCAGGACGTGGAGCGCTGAGAGTGTGGCTTTGTGGGATCTGACAGCGTTGCTCTGACTGGGCTCGGTGATGGGAGGCCAGGTGCCTTCTTAAGGAGGTCGTCCCTAGGTGAGTGTTGGGCTTACCGTGACTTATGCGTTGACATCAAAGGCTGAAGATGGCAACACTATTAACAGCAGCTGACACGTTAAAAAAGCCTACGCTGCAGAGCCTTGCGCAGGCGTCCTGCGGGGTCCTAGGAGCGCAAGATGTGACTGTGCATGGTGGATGGCTCGCTCCACATACATTTGCAGTCCGCTTTTTGCCTCCTGTGCACTGCAAGATCTGCCTGCTTCTCCTCCTTCTCCTCCCTATCTGCTGCTCCATCTCTCCCTCTGAACTCCCCTCTTCTTCCTCTCTTGTGGGCACCCACGTGACGCCCATCAACACATCATCATTGTCACCTTCACCACAACTGACAGAGATCTCTGAGTAGGCAGCAACAGTGGGTAACACACTCCTATGGGTACTGTCGTGGAGGGGCTATGGTGGTGGTGATGGTGTCTTTGGGGGTGCACACAGCAGAGGATGAGGAGGGTGCAGAAGCGGGAGGCTGAGTGAGCCACTCAACCAACTCTGGTGCACCCTTTAAAGTTGTCGCATGTGCCTTCTCCAACTTCCCACTTAGGCTCCGGCCTGTTCGGAATAGTCTACCTCTTCCTCTGTCCGTCATTTTCTAAATGACCCTCTGCTTAAGTCCATAGAGAAGAGCAGTATTTGTGGAAGAAGGTATATCGCAGCCCTCAATCAGTATTTGGTGGAAACAGGTATATAGCACCCCTCAATGAGTATTTTGTGGAAGAAAGTATATAGCAGTAGCACCCCTCAATTAGTAATAAGTGGAAGAAGATATATGGCACCCCTCAATCGGTATTTGGAAGAAAAAGGTGTATTGCACCCCTCAATCAGTATTTGGTGGATGAAAGTATATAGCAATAGCACTCCTCAATCAGTAATAAGTGGAAGAAGATATATGGCACCCCTCAATCAGTATTTGGCGGAAACAGGTATATAGCACCCCTCAATCGGTATTTTGTGGAAGCAGGTGTATTGTACCCCTCAATCAGTATTTGGTGGAAGAAGGTATATAGCAATAGCACCCCTCAATCAGTATTTAGTAAAAGAAGGTATATGACAACTCTCAATAAGTATTTGTTGGAAAATGGTGTATTGCACCCCTCAATCAGTATTTAGTGGAAGAAGGTTTATGACTCCCTTTAATCGGTATTTGGTGGAAAATAGTGTATTGCACTCCTCTATCAGTATTTTGGGGAAGAATATATATATATATATATATATAGCAATAGCACCCCTCAATCAGTATTTAGTGGAAGAATGTATATGGCACCCCTCAATAAGTATTTGGCAGAAACAGGATAATGGCACCCCTGAATCAGTATTTTGCATAAGTAGGTGTATTGCACCCCTCAATCAGTATTTGGTGGAAGAAGGTATATAGCAATAGCACCTCTCAATCAGTATTTTGTGGAATAAGGTATATGACACCCCTCAATCAGTATTTGTTGGAAACAGTTATATAGCACCCCTCAATCAGTATTTGGCAGAAGCAGGTATATGGGACCCCTCAATCAGCATTTTGTAGACGCAGGTGTATTGCATTCCTCAATCAGTATTTGACGGAAGCAGGTATATGGGACCACTCAGTGTTTTGCAGAAGCAGGTGTATTGCACCCCTTAATCAGTATTTGGTGGTAGAAGGCATATAGCAATAGCACCCCTCAATCAGTATTTAGTGGAAGAAGGTATATGACAACTCTCAATCAGTATTTGGCTGAAAAAGGTGTACTTCACCCCTTAATCAGTATTTGGTGAAAGAAGGTATATAGCAATAGCACCTTCCAATCAGTATTTAATGGAAGAACGTATATGGCCCCTGTAAGGGATCATCTCTTTTCAGGGGGTCACACTCACAGATATCTTCGCAGACACTATTATAATGTCCAAACTCTAACTTTATTTCAGACACTTGATCAAAGCACAGGTTTAGAAGTCGCAGCTTCAACTTATCAAGTTATCACGTGTGACAGCCACACAAAATAACAAACCTTTGCCCGGCTAGGCTCTAACTAAACACATAAGCTTATCCCTGACTCACCTAGAGAGCCCTGTTCACACATGGAATACAAATGCGGCTTTCCTCAGCTATTCAGTCCAGCAACCTCCAGGCTGTGACACTTCAATACCTTTTGGGGGATTGTGGCCCAGTAGTCCTCCCGACTCTGGCCTCATGATCCTTGTTTCCCCCAAAGTTCAGGCTATCGCCTAGCCTTGTGGCCCCTCAGCCCACCCGGCTGAGACCACTCACACAGAGCCTCACCAGGACTCTGCTTCACAAGACACTCCAGAGTGAGACACACCCAAGATCCAGTAGCAGTATTAAATAGGATCCCTGGACATGAGCATGCCCTAAGTCCCGGACTGGAGCATGGGGAACAGGCACCTACCCAACACATTGCCTGTTCCCAGTAAAAGCCCACCCTGAAATAGCTGAACCAGCTACACTATCTATATGGTGTCCTCCAACTACTTTAGTGGATACCTGGACTAGGGCTTTTACTCCACCAAGGCCGGGCCCCTTGGTGACACGCTCCTGATGCAAACAACACCTTAATGTTCACATTGCCACACACCCCTCAATCAGTATTTGGCAGAAACAGGTATATGGCACCCCTCAACCAGTATTTGGTGGAAGCAGATGTATTGCACCCTTTAATCAGTATTTGGTGGAAGAAGGCATATAGCAATAGCACCCCTCAATCAGTATTTGACAGAAGCAGGTATATGGGACCACTCAATCAGTGTTTTGTAGAAACAGGTGTATTGCACCCCTTAATTAGTATTTGGTGGTAGAAGGTATATGGCACCCCTGCAACCAGTATTTTGTGGAAGCAGGTGTATTGCACCCCTTAATCAGTATTTGGTGGAAGAAGGTATATAGCAATACCACCCCTCAATCGGTATTATGTCTAATAAGAAACATGGCACCCCTCAATCAGTATTTGGCGGAAACAGGTATATAGCACCCCTAAATCAGTATTTGACAGAAACAGGTATATAGCACCCATCAATCAGTATTTTGTGGAAGCAGATGTATTGCACCCCTTAATCAGTATTTGATGGAAGAAGGTATATAGTAATAGCACCCCTCAATCAGTATTTGAAAGAAGCAAGTATATGGGACCACTCAGTGTTTTGTAGAAGCAGGTGTATTGCACCCCTTAATCAGTGTTTGGTGGAAGAAGGTATATAGCAATACCACCCTTCAATCAGTATTTTGTCTAATAAGAAATATGGCACCCCCAATCAGTATTTGGCAGAAACAGGTATATAGCACCCCTCAATCAGTATTTGGCAGAAACAGGTATATAGCACCCCTCAATCAGTATTTTGTGGAAGCAGGTGTATTGCACTACTCAATCAATATTTAGTGGAAGAAGGTATATGGCACAGCTCAATCAGTATTTGGCTAAAACCGGTATATACCACCCCTCAATCAGTATTTGACGGAAGTAGGTGTACTGCACCGCTTAATAGGTATTTGGAGGAAACAGGTATTTGACACCACCCAAACAGTATTTGGCGGAAACAGGTATATAGCACCCCTCAATCAGTATTTGGCGGAAACATGTATGTATGTACACACACACACATATATACACAGCAATTTTATGCCCAGCCCAATTTTATTATGTACTTACTGTTTAAACACTATTGTATGCTTCCGTTTGCGATCCGCAAAAGACGGATATTAAACGCAAACAAAACGGAAAAACGGAACGGAAGCTGAAATACTACTGAAACAATTATTTTTTTTTTAAATGGATCTGTTTAAAACGGACCGCAAAATACTGAAAAAGGCACACGGACGTGTGCAAGAGGCCTATGTCATATTTCGATTTAGAATCACCAGCAATGCAAGTCCAATGGGAAGCATTAGGTCATTTTCTTAACTACTGATTATGCTTGATAGCAGTCAAAATAAATATTCTAGTTACAAACTTTCCATAGACAGCTGTGCTCAAAGCTAACAGGTAGTTATCCAAGAACTTTAGACCTTTTCAAAATAACATAATAGGCAGAAGAGATAATCTTAGCATCAGTGTGCCACAGGCTAATTCTTTGCTGCAAGGAACATGATTAAGATGACTTTCTTCACAATTTAAGTGCAATGAAATGAACCACAAACTCAAGTTATCTTAATTACTTTGTGACTCCAAGAATGTTTAGGCAATCTACCATTTTGTGAACTAATTTTCATTTCTAAACAATTGACACACAATAAATTCAAAGTGCGTGTATAGCCCAGATTTAAAAACAAACTTTATTTCATCAGACACCTACGGTAGGCAATCTGTCGACAAGTGAAAAAATCTAATATATAAGCTTTTGAGAAAAGAATAAATAAAAATGGAGAATTATGCCCTTCCTAAAGTCTGTAAAACAGAAGCATTTTCAGGTGACTATTATGCCATGTGAGTAGAGATGAGCGAATCAAAGTTGACAAAGTGGATCCAAATTTAAGGAAAAATTTGATTTGCACCAAAGCCGAATTTCCTCAAGCTTTGCGATAACGAATCACATTTTTTCCTAAAATGTCTGCTGCATGTGTGAGGACATGGAGAAAGGAACTCTGAGAAGGCAGGATCACCCATAATGCCATGCATGCAGCCAATCAGCAGCCAGCCAGCCCTGTAATGTCACAGCCCTATAAATAGCGGCAGCCATTTTAGATTCTGCCATTTACCAATGTACTTAGTGCAGGGGGAGACATCTGCAGGCACTAGGGACAGTGATAGGAAAGACTCTAAAGCCCTGATTGCCGTGTATTAGTGGCAAAATAAAAATATTTGATCTAACATTTGGTTAGTTGATCTAACAGTATGTCACACCGAGAAGTGCCAGGCCCTGCACAGGGGAGTGGCAGAGGTCTAAATGTTTCTGGCGCAGGCAGAATTGACAGCAGAGTAAGGGGCGTGGCAGCAGGGGTCGCAGTGAGAGGGCTGAGCTTCCGGTGTCATTTGTGGTTTTTGAATGATTGGGTTGATCATCCACTTCGTCCCAAGTGACATCAGATACCCCCAGCCAAGAGTCGGTAGGTTCCTCTGACACAACGCTTAGTTTGCATGGCCCGAGAGCAGGCCCTTTGCCCCAACCTGTCCTGAATCTTCCTCTGTCATTTTCAGTTCCCTCACGCCGAGAAGTATTACATGCCGTAGGTTTGGCTCCACTTTTCAGCGAGGAAGAGCTACTAGAGGGCAGTCAGCAGCTACTGCTCAGCCAAGATTTGGAGGAGACGTCCACCGCTTAGTAATGATGAAGAGAGTGGCGTAAAAGCTGGTGTTGTGAGCAGTCAGGCTCATGACCCAGAGACGGTTGAGGAGGACATCAGTGATGTGCAGACAGTACTCGACAAGGATGTAGTTGATTACACTTGGGACCCGGGTGACAAAGGGCCTTCATCATCATCAGGAGAAGAGGGTGGCAGCTTGACCGTGAGCCAGAAAGCTGCTGGTGTGGCCGGGAGTCAGCAGGGTGGCAGCAGTGAGACATTGGTAGCCAAATGTGCCCGCGCTAGACCATCCGCTTCGTGGAAGGATACCTGCCCGGGAAGTAGCGGTGCAGGGGTTCAAGGAGGCAGCGGCAGTAGCAGTCAGTCAGTGCGTAGTGTTGGTGGTAAAAATCGCCTACTCGGCGGTGTGGCAGTTTTTTGTTAAGCCGCCGGAGGAGGTGAACACGGCCATATGTAAAATTTGTAGGCAGAAGGTAAAGCGTGGCCAGGGTACCAATGTTGGCACCATTTCCCTGCGTCAACATATGAAACATCACCATAAAGTGTACTGGGAGAACTGTGGTGGTCCAGCCTGCCGCAGAAAGCACAGTATCACAACTGGCATGCACCCCGTTTCAGGCAGTCAAGGCTCCACCTCCTCAGTCGAAGGGAACAGTTTGTCCTTCCCATCAGGTGTTGGTCCTGATGCTCCTGCTCCTCCTCCTTCTACTCCTCGTCAGTCAATCCTTCAGCAATCGATCACCAAAGCGATTGTCAAGAAACAACAGTATGCATGCACTCATCCAATGGTACAGAAGCTAAACATGCTCCTGTCCAAGATTATGGTGCTGCAGTCCCTCCCTTTCAAAGTAGTGGACTCTGCACCTTTCTGGGAACTGATGGCTTGTGCGGAGCCAAGGTGGAGAGTCCCAAGCCGTCATTTATTTGCCAATAAGGCAGTACCAGCCATGCACACACATGTAAAACAGAAGGTGGGCCAGTCCTTGAGCCTGTCGGTGTCTGCCAAAGTGCACAGCAGCGCCAACATGTGGAGCTGTAACTACAGTCAGGGACAATACATGTTCTTTACTGCCCACTAGGTCAATGTGGTTCCTGCACAGACACACCAGCACCTTGACCAGGTGATGCCGCTTCCGTCTCCACGCCATTGTTCCAGCAACAATGTCCGCCTCTGCCTCCTCATCCTCCACCGTTTTCTTAGCCTCCACTGCAGGGACAATACACAGTGCCCCTCCAGCATACCACATGTACAGGGAACAGTAGTGTCAGGCTGTTCTGCACCTCGTTTGCCTAGGCGAACTAAGTCACACAGGGGAGGAACTTCACTGTGTCCTTCAGCAAGAAATCAAATCCTGGCTTTCTCCACGACAACTCAAAATAGGAACCATGGTGACCAACTATGGGAAGAACATAGTGTCGGCGCAGCGTCAAGGAAGGCTGAACCATGCTCCCTGCATGGCACACATGTTCAATCTGGTTGTCAAGAAGTTCCTGAAGTCTTCCACCCATCTGAAAGACATCATCTACTCGTGCACTGCAAAGCACACTCACCTTGAGCTGCAGCGGCAGAATGGCATCCCTCAACATAAGCTGATATGGGATGTATCCACCCATTGGAATTCTACGCTCCATATGTTGGACTAACTGTACTAACAGAGAAAGGCCATAAACAATTTCCTGATGATCCAAGAGGACAGGCGTACTCAATGTCAGCCAGTGGCAGCTCATGCGTGACACCTGCCGTTTGCTAAGGCCCTTTGAGAAGGCCATGTTATTTGTCAGTCGTCAGGACTACGGGATGAACAATGTCATTCCACTGCTTCATGTACTGGAACAGATGCTGGTAAATCTGGCTGGTCAGGTGACTAGAGACAAGGCAACTAGATCTCATGGCCACATGAGCTGTGTGGGTGCTAAACTGGCGAGGAGGAGGACATTGGAGCACAAGCAATGTTTAGTGAAATGGATGGTTTTGCTCCATAGGTGACAGGACAGGAGGAGCAGGAGCAGTCAGAGGAGCTACAGGGCAATGAGGAAGATGAGGCAGAGGACCTAGTCACACCATGGCAGTATGCAGTGGAGATGGAGGCAGGGAGTCCCTCTGAGTCACTTGCACAAATTTCCTGCTGCAAGCTTAGTTGCTTGGGTAGTGACAGCTGAATTGTCACCATTTGTCAGAGGGATGACTTCTGGCTCTCCACCGTGTTCGACCCTCAGTATTGGTCCAAAATGAGAGCTTTTTTTACACCCACTTAGAGGGAGGACAAACTGAGCTACTATAGGGACAACCTATGTAGTCAGTTGGCCGCTGCCTATCTGCTCCATCGTCCTTCCTGTTGCAGGTCTAGCCGGGGGTCCCTCTGTGCTCATCTTCCACTGCCACGGCTGCTGGGGAAGGGTGGGTGGCAGGAGTAGTACCTGCTCCATCAGCAGTAGCCCGAGTCTACAGTCACTAATAAGCAGGTTTCTTCACCCGCCTAGTGAAGAAACTACTCACCAGCAGCAGCATCTAGACCTAGAGCAGAATCTGAACCAGCAGATGGTGGCATACTTGGAGTGCACCCTGTCACCCATCATTGAAGATCCGCTGGATTACTGGGCACCCAAACTGGATTTTTGGCCACGTTTGCCCTGGAAAACACTGTCCTGCCTGGCCAGTAGTGTGGCATCAGAGCTGTTGTTTAGTGCAGTGGGGGCTATAGTTACCCCAAGAAAAACTTGCCTAGCATTGATCGAGCATGCTTGGCGGAACACCAGTTCGGCTCGAGCATCGCTATGCTTGGCCAAACACCACGTGTGCTCAAGTCTGTGTATTTATATGTAATCTAATATCTGTTTCTGAAGAGCTTCTGCCAGGATTTTAACTCTCAACCTCTTGTACATTAGAAGCAAGGTTCTTATTCACTCAGCTATAAAACTGAATTCTAAACTGTGTCAGAAAAAACTCATAGTAGTTTCTGATGTAGTGAGTATTCCTATTCAGCAGAAGACTTATTTTATATTTTTGCGCAGGTTAACATGTAGCTCTATAGTGTAGTGGTTAATGTACTTTCCTCTAATGTACAAGTTTGGGAGTTCGAATCCCAGCAGAAAAAAATTCTGAAATATATATATATATGTTTTTAGCCATAATATATAATATATTCTAATATATGTAAATATATTATGGCTAACAACATCAGTAGTAGTTTCAGACATATTATGCATTCATATACAGTGGATATAAAAAGTCTACACACCACTGTTAAAATGTCAGGTTTCTGTGATGTGAAAAAAAAAAATTAGACAAATAATTTCAGAACTTTTTCCACCTTTAATGTGACCTATAAACTGTACCACTCAATTGAAAAGCAAAGTGAAATATTTTAGGTGGAGGGAAGAAAACAAAAACAATCTAAAATAATGTGGTCTGGAGATATAGCTGTGTTCAGAATTAAGCAATTACATTCAAAATAATGTTAAATAGGAGTGAGAATACACCTGTTACCACTTAAAGTGCCTCTGATTAACCCCATATAAAGTTCAGTTTCTCTAGTTGGTCTTTCCTGACATTTTCTTAGTCGCATCCCACAGCAAAAGCTATGGTCCACAGTGAGCTTCCAAAGCATCAGAGGGATCTCATTGTTAAAAGGTATCAGTCAGGAGAAGGGTACAAAATAATATCCAAGGCATTAGATATACCATGGAACACAGTGAAGAAAGTCATTATTAAGTGGAGAAAATATGGCACAACAGTGACATTACCAAGAACTGGACGTCCCTCCAAAATTTATGAAAAGACAAGAAGAAAACTGGTCTAGGAGGCTACCAAGAGGCCTACAGCAACATTAAAGGAGCTGCAGGAATATCTGGCAAGTACTGGCTGTGTGGTACATGTGACAACAATCTCCCGTATTCTTCATATGTCTGGGCTATGGTGTAGAGTGGCAAGATGAAAGCCTTTTCTTACCAAGAAAAACATCCAAGCCAGGCTACATTTTTGCAAAAACACATCTGTAGTCTCCCAAAAGCATGTGAGAAAAGGTGTTATGGTATGATGAAACCAAGGTTAAACTTTTTGGCCATAATTCCAAAAGATATGTTTGGCACAAAAACAACACTGTACATCACCAAAAGAACACCATACCCACAGTGAAGCATGGTGGTGGCCGCATCATGCTTTGGGGCTGTTTTTATTCAGCTGGAACTGGGGCCTTAGTTAAGCTAGAGGGAATTATGAACAGTTCCAAATACCAGTCAATATTGGCACAAAACCATGAGGCTTCTGCTAGAAAGCTGAACATGAAGAGAAACGTCATCTTTCAGCATGACAACGCCCCAAAGCATACATCCAAATCAACAAAGGAATGGCCCAGGCAGAGCCCAGACCTAAATCAGATTGAAAATCTGTGGGGTGATCTGAAGAGGGCAGTGCACGGGAGATGCTCTCGCAATCTGACAGATTTAAAGTGTTTTTGCAAAGAAGAGAGTCAAAGTGTGCCATGCTGATAGACTCATACCCAAAATTACTGAGTTCTGTAATAATTTCAAAAGGTGCTTCAACAAATTGTTAGTTTAAGGGTATGCACACTTATGCAACCATATTATTTAATTTTTATATTTTTTCTCTCTACCTAAAAGATATATATTTTTTTTTTCAATTGAGTTGTACAGTTTATAGGTCACATTAAAAAGGTAGAAAAAGTTCTGAAATGGTTTATCTTTGTCTCATTTTTTTATCACGGAAATCTAACATTTTAACACGGGTGTATAGACTTTTTATATATATATTACAGTCATGGCCAAAAGTTTTGAGAATTACATAAATATTGGAAATTGGAAAAGTTGCTGCTTAAGTTTTTATAATAGCAATTTGCATATACTCCAGAATGTTATGAAGAGTGATCAGATGAATTGCATAGTCCTTCTTTGCCATGAAAATTAACTTAATCCCCAAAAAACCTTTCCACTGCATTTCATTGCTGTCATTAAAGGACCTGCTGAGATCATTTCAGTAATCGTCTTGTTAAGTCAGGTGAGAATGTTGACAAGCACAAGGCTGGAGATCATTATGTCAGACTGATTTGGTTAAAATGGCAGACTTGACCTGTTAAAAGGAGGGTGATGCTTGAAATCATTGTTCTTCCATTCTTAACCCTGGTGACCTGCAAAGAAACGTGTGCAGCCATCATTGCATTGAATAAAAATTGCTTCACAGGCAAGGATATTGTGGCAACTAAGATTGCACCTCAATCAACAATTTATAGGATCATGAAGAACTTCAAGGAAAGAGGTTCAATTCTTGTTAAGAAGGCTTCAGGGCGTCCAAGAAAGTCCAGCAAGCGCCAGGATTGTCTCCTAAAGAGGATTCAGCTGTGGGATCAGAGTGCCACCAGTGCAGAGCTTGCTCAGGAAGCAGGCAGGTGTGAGCGTATCTGCACGCACAGTGAGGCGAAGATTTTTGTAAGATGGCCTGGTGTCAAGAAGGGCAGCAAAGAAGCCACTTCTCTCCCCAAAAAAAAATAAAAAAATCAGGGACAGATTGATCTTCTGCAGAAAATATGGTGAATGGACTGCTAAGGACTGGGGCAAAGTCATATTCTCAGATGAAGCCTCTTTCCGATTGTTTGGGGCATCAGGAAAAAGGCTTGTCCGGAGAAGAAAAGGTGAACACTACCATCAGTCCTGTGTCATGCCAACAGTAAAGCATCCTGAGACCATTCATGTGTGGGGTTGCTTCTCATCCAAGGGAGTGGGCTCACTCACAATTTTGCCCCAAAACACAGCCATGAATAAAGAATGGTACCAAAACACCCTCCAACAGCAACTTCTTCCAACAATCCAACAACAGCTTGGTGAAGAACAATGCATTTTCCAGCACGATGGAGCACCGTGCCATAAGAAAAAAGTGATAACTAAGTGGCTCGGGGACCAAAACGTTGACATTTTGGGTCCATGGCCTGGAAACTCCCCAGATCTTAATCCCATTGAGAACTTGTGGTCAATCCTCAAGAGGCAGGTGGACAAACAAAAACCCACTAATTCTGACAAACTCCAAGAAGTGATTATGAAGGAATGGGTTGCTATCAGTCAGGAATTGGCCCAGAAGTTGATTGAGAGCATGCCCAGTCGAATTGCAAAGGTCCTGAAAAGGAAGGGCCAACACTGCAAATACTGACTCTTTGCATAAATGTCATGTAATTGTCGATAAAAGCCTTTGAAACGTATGAAGTGTGTTATTTTTCACTACATCGCAGAAACAACTGAAACTAAGATCTAAAAGCAGTTTAGCAGAAAACTTTGTGAAAACTAATATTTGTGTCATTCTCAAAACTTTTGGCCATGACTGTATATATAATAAAATATTATGGGCAGTACCACCAGACCGAAGTATGACCGGAGTGCCAGCAGTTGAGGCGGTGGTCCTACCACCCGTACATAAAAAAAAATGAGGATACCGCGGCACTTCCATAAAGTGACATGTGCTTTATTAACCAAAGGCACAACATTTTGGTTCACTGAATAGAACCTTTTTCAAGCAGTGATAACAAACAATGGTGCCCATGCAAGTATATAAAGAAATGCTACAGTCAATTAATCAATATATGCAATTAGTGTAATTGCTATCTCAGGAGGAGTCGGGGTTCGTTGAAGATCTTTTTCCGATAGGCCGATTATAGCAGGTTTGAGTGTTGAAGAGGGGGATATCAGGTGTTTATATATTGTGGAGATGGTTTTGTGTGGGTATTTCTTGCTGCTTAAAGGGACACCGACAGGGCCAATAAGCATATTGAGGTATATACATGGCAGTACAGGTCTTATAATGGGTATTACAATCATCTAAGTATCCCCCCGTCCACATTATACATACAGTAAACTTAAGTTTTATAACCTGCTCCAACGGTCTTCAATCTGCCCAAGGGGCGGCGTTTCACCTCTCTTGCGCCCAGCCAGCCTCCCCCAACTGCCGCTTTGAAGCGCCGCCCAGCTCATGAATATTCAGTTTGCTGAGCGGCTTCTGCGGTCCCCGCTCTGAAGCGCTGTGCTGAACAGTGCCCTGCTCATGCGCCGGATCTTGTGAAGTCGGGGACAGTAAGCGTCGCCCAGCGAAATGAATATTGATGAGCTGGGCGGCGCTTACTGTACCGGACTTCACAAGATCCGGCGCATGCGCCGGGCACTGTTAAGCGCAGCGCTTCAGAGCGGGGACCGCAGAAGCCGCCCAGCAAATTGAATATTCATGAGCTCGGCGGCGCTTCAAAGCGGCAGTTGGGGGAGGCTGGCTGGGCGCAAGAGAGGTGAAATGCCGCCCCTTGGGCAGATTGAAGACTGTTGGAGCAGGTTATAAAACTTAAGTTTACTGTATGTATAATGTGGACGGGGGGATACTTAGATGATTGTAATACCCATTATAAGACCTGTACTGCCATATATATACCTCAATATGCTTATTGGCCCTGTCAGTGTCCCTTTAACATCTCTTCAAACCAGCTAGTAACATTGGTAGGGGAAGTTTTCTTTGTGAGAACGAGGGATTCTGATTTAAGGAAGCACAGAAGGATAGGATTGAGAGTCTGTGTGTCCAGTATTTAGCAGATTTCAAAATCTGGGAGTAGACAACCATCCTGATCTAGGATCTGTGAAATAGCGGTCTCCGAGGACCTCAGGGCGATAGATAGGGCAGCTATCTCTCAGATCTCTGGGGGCCAGATTGATAACATCTTTTATCCGCAGTAGGGGGGGAAGGCAGGGCTAGGGCCCTGGAGCAGGACGAGAAACACCTCCAGACCTTTAAGGTGTTCCGAATGAGGGGGTTAAGGATAGAGCTTGGTACAGGAGGTGGTCTGTCGGCCAGCAGGAGGGCCCTGATGGGGGAGGGTAGGAAGGCATTTTCTACTATGAGCCAGGATTTATGGGTTGGGTTACTAATCCAATCTACGACTCTAGAGAGATGTATGGCCTTCAGGTACGTCTCTGGGTCAGGAAGCCCAATTCCCCCTTTGGCTTTAGGTCTAGTCAGGGTGCTAAATGAGATGCGAGGATGTTTGCCTTGCCAAATAAATTTGCGCATTAGGTTATTCAGGGAGATGAAGTAGGATTTAGGGATTTCAATGGGGAGCACCTGCATCAAGTAAGTGAGTCTGGGTAGGATTAGGGACATAAGTATGTTTTTTCTCCCAAACCAGGAAAGGTATGGGAAGTCCAATGAGTCCAACTGGGTCTGAATGGATGCTAGGAGGGGTTTATAGTTCAGTCGAAACAAATCTGGCAGGTGGGGGGAGATCCTAACCCCTAGGTATGTTAGTTGTTGGGTTTGCCAATTGAATGGGGAGTTTGCCTGGAGAGCAGAGACTTGGAGGAGAGAGACCAACATGTAAGATTTGAGATTTCGAGGGGTTAACTTTAAAGTTGGATAAAGAACCAAATAGGTTGAGCTTTGAGACTATTTTGGGCATGGATTTAAGGGGGTTGGTAGTCAGGATCAATAGATAGTCTGCGAAAGCCACCAGTTTAAGTTCATGACCTCCGACCATCAACCCTCCAATTTCCCTGTCTTGCCTAAGAGATTGCAACAGTGACTCCATCACTAAGACAAAAATAAAGGGGTGACAGTGGGCAGCCTTGCCTCGTACCATTTCTTATTGGGAAGTGGGAGGACATAAGGCCATTGACCGACACGGACACTGAAGAATGTGTATACATAAGGAACATTGTATTAATGAACTGTTCAGGTAGTTGGAATTTTGAGAGGACCTGCCTAATATATGTCCAGTCCAATCTGTCAAATGCTTTTTCAGCATCCGTGCCAATTATGACTAGGGGGGTGGCTTTATGGGAAGCGTAGTATAGAGCATCCAATATCTTGGTAGTATTATCCTTCCCCTCACGTCCTTTAACAAAACCCACCTGATCTGGGAGGACCAAATCGGGGAGTAAATTTTGCAATCTTGTGGCCAGCATTTTTGCTAAAAGTTTGAGGTCCACATTGAGCAAGGATATGGGTCGATAGTTGGAACAGGATGTGGGGTCTTTACCCTCTTTAGGTACAATTGTGATCGAGGCATTTGTCATATCTGAGGAGAGTGAGTGACCGGCTAATGCACGGTTACAAATAGGGAGCATAAATGGCAGTAATAGTTCTCCAAAGGCCGAATAATAAGATATAGGAAGGCAGTCAGGGCCGGGGCTTTTCCCTTGAGGGGTTGATTTAATGGCTGTAGCCAGTTCTAAGGAGGTAAATGGTTTGGACAAAGATTCCTGTTGTGATGGAGTTAGGGATGGAAGGTTGAGGGTGTCCAGGAAGGATTTGATGTTGGCCTCTCTTCCCAAGGAAGGGTCAGGGAGATCAGAGGGTGGAAGGTTATATAGGGATTCATAGAACAACTTAAATTGTTCTGCAATCTCCTCTGCTTTGAATAGTTGAGTGCCCTGGGGGGATTTGATGCTTTGTACAAATCGGGAGTCTCTTCTCTGCTTTATTCTACGCATCATATATTTCGAGGCTTTGTTACCATGAGCGAAGGTTTTTTGTTGAGCAGACAGAAAGAACTTGGCTGAACGTTCGTTCAATACATTTTTCAGTTGAGTTCTGAGAGAGGAGAGTTCCGATAGTTGATGGGCGAGTAGGGATTGCTTATGGGCCTTTTCCGCTACAAGAATTCTTGCTAATAATGAAGTAAGCTTCTTTTCCGACTCTTTCTTTAGAAAGGAGCAGAGACTAATCAATCTGCCTCTAATGTATGGCTTATGGGCATCCCAGAGAATCTGGGGGGATATCTCAGGGGTATTGTTAATTAAAAAGTACTCCTCTAGTAAGAAAGCTATTTGTAATTTATGTTTGGTATTGCCCAGCAGATACTCATTGAACCTCCAATTTAAGTGTCTATCAACTTTGAAATCTGGGCGTATGATACAATATATGGGGGAGTGGTCGGATAAGGTAATGTCACCTATAAGGGAGGATGAACAGAATAGTAGCTTTTCTTTGGGTAGTAGAATATAGTCTATCCTGCTATAAGAGGTGTTTGCTGGGGAGTAAAAGGAGTAGTCTATTGTCTCAGGATTGAGGAAACACCATATGTGTACCATACCCAGGTTGTAGAGCTTAGTGTGAAACAGTTTAAGGGCTCTTATTGCTATGGGTGATTTCCTTGATGAAGTGTCGATAAGTGGGTTGAAAGCTAAGTTAAAGTCTCCAGCTATGATCAGGAAACCTTCCCTATGGACTTCCACTAAGGTAAAGATATTAAGAAGCCAGTTAACCTGGTCTGAGTTGGGGGCATATACGTTCACAAATGTGAATAAGAATTGTCCCACCTGGCCCTTGAGGATGAGATACCTGCCATCTGGATCTTGTAAGTGGGATTTATATTGGAAGGGAAGACTCCTGTGGAAGCCTATACTAACACCTCTCGAGGCAGCACCTCCAGCCCCATAGTGATTAGGATATTTATCATGCTTGAAATGGGTTTCTTGGAGGAAAACCACTAAGCATTTCTCCTTATTTATTTAACAGAGAAAAAATCTGGCATCTTTTAGAGGGGGATCTCAGTCCCTTAACATTATAAGATACCAATTTGAGATCAGACATATTTAGGCATGTGAGAGGGTGTATCGTGTTCTCTAAATGGCATACTAAAAGGGGACTGACCAGCCGGCATAGGGAGGAAAAGGAGGGTGGCTACCTTGAGGAGCGTATTCCAGAGGCAGTTTCCCCTGATCGTTCCATAACTTATTCTTCTTTTTCAGCACTAGCCCTGAGTCACATATTTGGAAAGCTACCAATGAAGATAGTAAGTACCTGTCAAATCAATAACGATAAGACACATAGAACATAACAAGTAACAATAACCATATGCGAATAATAAAATCGCCATGTATGATGGAACCTAACGAATGAAGTACCCTGAGTGGGTGGCATAAGGGGAGGAGAAAGGTAAAAAGTACCTAGAAGTAGCGACTCCCTCTAAGGACTAAATATTACTGGAAACTGTTAGTGGTAATGGGAAACCATGGGGTTTGTGTTAGATCAGGGAGCATTCCCTTAAGCGGAGAATGGAGGAGAGGAGGGGAGGAGAGGAGGGGAGACGAGGGGGGGGGGTTGGGGAGGAGTGAGTCAGGGTATAGGCAGTAGCACGTGTATCTCATATACTACTATTCATCTATAAAACCATTTTAGCCTACAGATGGGAAGAAAATCCCTACTGTCTCTCCCTCCAATACTGAGTGGAAAAAAGGCATATTAAAGTGTAGTAAAAATGCGAGTACCTATATCACCACTCAGTATAGAAAGCAGATTTTCATGAAATAGACCAATTAAACATAGTAGTGTTAATACAAAAGACCTGTAGAGTAAGTCCTGTGAGTCCCCATTCACAGGGGGAGAGATTGAGAGCAGATTACTTATCTACCAGGGCTAAGCACTTAGGGGTGGTTGAAAAGTTCCCCCTTCTGGAAATTTGGGGTTTTGGGGTGTGAAGCGGTTCCCAGGGTATCACTGAAGGCAGGTCAGGTAAGGTGGTCATGTTCTGGATCGCGTCCCAGTTTTCAATGGGTAAAGGCAAGATCTGAAGGAGGTCATAGGCTTTATCCAAGTCACTAAAGGTGGCAATATGGATACGGCGACCATCGTGAAGAAAGGAGAGACCAAACGGGAATGTCCATTTATAGATAATCTTGTGCTGACGCAGGAAATCTGTAAGTGGCTTCATCGCCTTCCTTTTCCTGAGGGTTGATTGGGCTAAGTCCTGGAAGATGGTGGTGGAATTGCCCTCCCATTCCACAGAGTTGGAGTTCCTGAAGCTAGCCAATATGGCTTCTTTCACTGGAAAGTGCAAAAATTTGCATATCACAACTCTGGGAGGTTCGTTAGCTTGTGGCTTAGGACGAAGTGCTCTGTGCACCCTTTCTATTAAAACTTCATGCACAGAGTCCGGGCCCAGTAGATCTGAATAACTGTTTCTGGAATATCCACCGCTGCAATCGTCTCAGGGATGCCTCTGAAGCGGAGGTTGTTCTGCCTACTCCTATTCTCCTGATCTTCCATGGCGGTGTACAAGGAGTTAATGTGATTCTGAGCTAGGGACAGGCTGGAGGACACCCCGCTCTGGTGTTGTAGGATTGCGGCCTGGGTGTCTTCTAATACTTCCACCCTCCGGCCTATGTGGCGTACAACCTCTTTTATTCAGGAGAGATCCAGGCTATGGGGACCCAGGGCGTCTGCCAGTGCTTCCTTGAGAAAATCCCTGGAGATAGGTAGACAGTCTGTGTCCCTGGGATCGTCCCCTACCTTATCGGAGCCTGCAGCTGCAGCTTGCTTGTGGCTGGAGCGAGGTGTCTCGGGCGCCATCTAGGATTCTCTGTTCACAGCAGCCACCGCCACCTTTTTAATGAATTTCTCCATTTCTCCGGTCTGGCTCAGGGAACGGACGTGACCAGTCTGATCAGCGGGTTTTTGGCCACCATATTTGACCATTTTGAAGTCCAGTAGCTTAATATAAGGAGCTATGAGGGATAAGCTAGCAGGAGAGCTGCACCTCACACAACCATCCGACTCCGGTGCAAGCTCTGCCCCCCGGACCCATTGACTTTCAATAGGTCAGTTGAAAACTCGGAAAATGCACCGTTTGTCATCCGCCTCTGTGATCCGTGTATCCTGTACGTCAAAAAAAAATAGGACCTGTCCTATTTTTTTGACGGACATCGGTTCACGGACCCATTCAAGTCAATGGGTCAGTGAAAAAACACGGATGCACAAAAGATTGGCATCCGTGTCAATGATCCGTGGCCGTAGGTTACTTTCATACAGAGGAATCCGAAGATCCATCTGCATAAAAACTTTTTCAGAGCTGAGTTTTTTACTTTGTGAAAACTCAGATCAGACAGTATATTCTAACACAGAGGCGTTCCCATAGTGATGGGGACGCTTCAAGTTAGAATATACTACAAACTGTGTGCATAACTGCCCCCTGCTGCCTGGCAGCACCCGATCTCTTACAGGGGGCTGTGATCCGCACAATTAACCCCTCAGGTGCCGCACCTGAAGGGGTTAATTGTGCGTATCATAGCCCCCTGTAAGAGATCAGGGGCTGCCAGGCAGCTGGGGGCAGACCCCCCCTCCCTCCCCAGTTTTAATTTCATTGGTGGACAGTGCGGCCCCCCCCTCCCTCTGTTGTATTATCATTGGTGGCAGTGTGCGCCCCAGCCCTCCTTCCCTTCCTCTATTGTATTAATATCATTGCTGGCACAGTGTATGGCCTCCCCTCTCCCCTCTCCCCCCCCCCCCCGATCATTGGTGGCAGCGGAGAGTTCCGATCTGAGTCCCAGTTTAATCGCTGGGGCTCCGATCGGTAACCATGGCAACCAGGACGCTACTGGAGTCCTGGTTACTTTGCAATATTAGAAGCATCATACTTACCTGCTGCGCTGTCTGTGACCGGCCGGGAGCTCCTCCTACTGGTAAGTGACAGATCAGTAAGCAAGGCGCCGCACAGACCTGTCACTTACCAGTAGGAGCTCCCGGCCGGTCACAGACAGCGCAGCAGGTAAGTATGATGCTTCTAATATTGCTAAGTAACCATGGCAACCAGGACTGCCGTAGCGTCCTGGTTTCCATGGTTACCAATCGGAGCCCCAGCGATTAAACTGGGACTCCGATCGGAACTCTCCGCTGCCACCAATGATCGGGGGGGGGGGGGAGAGGGGAGGCCGTACACTGTGCCACCAATGATATTAATATAATAGAGGGAGGGAAGGGGGGCCGGGGCGCACACTGCCACCAATGATAATACAATAGAGGGAGGGAGGGGGGGCGCACACTGTGCCACCAATGATAATAAAATAGAGGGAGGGGGGGGGGCTGCACTGGCCACCAATGATATTCAAACTGGGGAGGAAGGGGGGTCTGCCCCCCTGCTGCCTGGCAGCCCCTGATCTCTTACAGGGGGATATGATACGCACAATTAACCCCTTCAGGTGCGGCACCTGAGGGGTTAATTGTGTGGATCACAGCCCCCTGTAAGAGATCGGGTGCTGCCAGGCAGCAGGGGGCAGTCATGTACACATTTAGTAGTATATTCTAACTTGAAGCGTCCCCATCACCATGGGAACACCTCTGTGTTAGAATATACTGTCGGAAATGAGTTTTCACGATGTAACTGAAATCCGATGGTATATTCTAACATAGAAGCGTTCCCATGGTGATGGGGACGCTTCAAGTTAAAATATACCATCGGATTGGAGAAAACTCTGATCCGATGGTATAATAGGGACTCCTGACTTTACATTGAAAGTCAATGGGGGACGGATCCTTTTGCACCATATTGTGTCAACGTCAAACGGATCTGTCCCCATTGACTTGCATTGTAAGTCAGGACGGATCCGTTTGGCTCCACATGGCCAGGTGGACACCAAAACGACTTTTTCCTTCATGTCCGTGGACCCTCCAAAAATCAAGGAAGACCCATGGAAGGAAAAACGGACATGGATTACGGAACTACGGAACCCGTTTTTGCGAACCGCAAAAAAAAAAAACGGTTGTGTGCATGAGGCCTAAAACTGTACCTGGTTTTGGCTCAAAATCACTGATGGAAATCACTGACCGAACACTGACGTGTGAATGAGGCATAAGACACGAGGTGGCAAATGGACAGATTCCTGGATCAGTATGTAAATGCTAATTGTTCCAGTGGTAAAGGGGTCTCCACCTTTAGGCCTCATTCTCTCCGTGCCTCCACACCGCAAAAAAATTGAACATGTTCTATTTTTTTGCGGTGCGGATGGTTCAGGGACCCATTCAAGTTAACTGGGTCTAATCAGTCTGTGGCAGCCGCAAAAATTGCGAACCCCAATGCACGGGATGGCCGAACAATAGCCGTGTGCATGAGGCCTTAGTAAGAAAACCAGGGTAGTGCAGGTAATTTCACTCTTGGAGCAAAATGTGTCAATAAGTTGTATGTTCAATCTTCCAAATTAAAGAGATCTGAATAGAGATGAGGGAATCGATTCAATGCCCCGAATGTTTATGCTGCCGGGGAAGAGCTATACTTACCTTTTCCTTCCTGGTCCTCGGCGCTCCACTGTGAAGGCTGCATAGCAGACTATACAAGAGGATAACCGAGTGATTATGAGCAGCATCTGGAGCAGGAACTGCTATTTTTTATTTTATTTAGGGGCTGACGAAAAGAGGCTGCTGGGGGGCTGATATGAGGCACTGGGGGCTGATATGAGGCACTGGGGGCTGATATGAGGCACTGGGGGGCTGATATGAGGCACTGGGGGGCTGATATGGGGCACTGGGGGATGAAGAGGAGCTGCTGGGGGACTTGTATGAGGCACTGGGGGGCTGAAGAGGGGCATTGGGGGCTGATGTGAGGCTGCTGGGGGGCTGATACGAGGCTGCTGGGGGGCTGATACGAGGCACACAGGGGGGGCTGAAGTGAAGAGGCACACAGGGGGGCTGAAGTGAAGAGGCACACAGGGGGGCTGAAGCGAAGAGGCACACAGGGGGGGCTGAAGCGAAGAGGCACACAGGGGGGGCTGAAGCGAAGAGGCACACAGGGGGGGCTGAAGCGAAGAGGCACACAGGGGGGCTGAAGCGAAGAGGCACACAGGGGGGGCTGAAGCGAAGAGGCACACAGGGGGGGCTGAAGCGAAGAGGCACACAGGGGGGGCTGAAGCGAAGAGGCACACAGGGGGGGCTGAAGCGAAGAGGCACACAGGGGGGGCTGAAGCGAAGAGGCACACAGGGGGGGCTGAAGCGAAGAGGCACACAGGGGGGGCTGAAGCGAAGAGGCACACAGGGGGGGCTGAAGCGAAGAGGCACACAGGGGGGGCTGAAGCGAAGAGGCACACAGGGGGGGCTGAAGTGAAGAGGCACACAGGGGGGGCTGAAGTGAAGAGGCACACAGGGGGTGCTGAAGTGAAGAGGCACACAGGGGGGCTGAAGTGAAGAGGCACACAGGGGGGCTGAAGTGAAGAGGCACACAGGGGGGCTGAAGTGAAGAGGCACACAGGGGGGCTGAAGAGGGGCACTGGGGCTCTTATCTGAGGTCTTATTGGAGCCCCAAATGTTTTTTCCAGTTCCCCGAATGTTTATGCTGCCGGGGAAGAGCTATACTTACCTTTTCCTTCCTGGTCCTCGGCGCTCCACTGTGAAGGCTGCATAGCAGACTATACAAGAGGATAACCGAGTGGTGATGAGCAGCATCTGGAGCAGGAACTGCTATATTTTTTTATTTATTTAGGGGCTGATGGAGGCACTGGGGGGTGAAGAGGGGCACTGGGGGGGGGTGAAAAAAGGCTGCTGGGAGACTGATGTGAGGCACTGGGGGACAAAAAGAGGCTGCTGGGGGGGCTGATATGATGCTGCTGGGGGGGCTGATATGATGCTGCTGGGGGGGCTGATATGAGGCTGCTGGGGGGCTGATATGAGGCACTGGGGGGCTGATACGAGGCACTGGGGGGACTGACATGAGTCACTGGGGGCTCATATGAGGCACTGGGGGCTCATATGAGGCACTGGGGGCTGGTATTGGGCACTGGGGGATGAAGAGGAGCTGCTGGGGGACTTATATGAGGCACTGGGGGGCTGAAGAGGGGCATTGGGGGCTGATATGAGGCACACAGGGGGGCTGATATGAGGCACATAGGGGGGCTGATATGAGGCACACAGGGGGGCTTATATGAGGCACACAGGGGGCTGAAGTGAAGAGGCACACAGGGGGGCTGAAGTGAAGAGGCACATGGGGGGCTGAAGTGAAGAGGCACACAGGGGGGCTGAAGTGAAGAGGCACACAGGGGGGCTGAAGTGAAGAGGCACACAGGGGGGCTGAAGTGAAGAGGCACACAGGGGGGCTCTTATCTGAAGTCTTATTGGGGGTCATTCACATTGGGGTCTGATCTGAGGTCTTATTGGGGTCTTATTAACATTGGGGGTCTTATTGGGGCTGGCGGCTGAGGTTTGATTAACATTGGGGGTCTGATTGATGGTCTGACCTCGGGTGTAATGAAAAATATTTTTTTCTTATTGTCCCCATCTAAAACCTAGGTGCGTCTTATGGGCCTGAGCTTCTTGTGTATATAATATATACATACATACACGTGCGGCTTGTGTGCGTTTGTGCTTTAGGGTGCACACCCTAATGCAATAGGCTGCGCACGCCTATGCTGGTGGGATTTTTTTATTTTTATTAGGCTATTCCTAGCCGTCTGGGCAATCCCACAGATCATCCCCCAACCCCCCTTGTACTTGTTTCGCTACTTGCAGGTTGCACAGGCATGAGTTAAAAACTTCAGTCACTTCGGTCCGAAGTTCTGAACTCATGCCCGCGCAGTCTGCAAGTAGCGGAAAAAGTACAAGGGGGGTTGATGGGTTCCAACTTCTGTGATAGTTTATAGTTGGGGGGTTTGCTTCATTTTAAATTAGGCTGACCATAGATTAAGATGATCTGTGGGTTGCCCAGATGGCTAGGCCCTTCACTGTAGTTATTAACCCCTTTCAGCAGTCCTCCATTCACTGATACCGATGAGGTAGTGGCTTCATGGGGTGGGGGCGTGGCTTCAAGTGGGCTCGTGCCCCGGATGTCTTCAGACCCTAGCAACGCCCCTTGTACACAGGTTAATACATTTCATTAATAAATCTCCCTTTCTCACGCTCCATCTCCGGTGTGGAACCCTGATTCGCCTATAACCTTTATCAACATGGTAGGCTCAGAAAAGAACATCGAAAGTTGATAGAGAAGATATCCAAATGGATTGTGGACATCACAGGGTCGTGCGATCAGGCAGAAGTTATCTAGAGTCAACAAAGCGGCAGCGGGGCCTCTCCTGGCTAAGGTTTCCAAATCCTAAATAACCCAGTGACATTCCCTATAATTTTTTTAAATTAATTATTCCAATAACAGGGCATCTTAAGAGTTCTGTATTGTTATTTATCGTCAGAAATTTTCCAAATCCCACTTTTTATGGACCAGTCCAGGTCTGAAGTCACTTTGTGAGGCTTACGTAATAGAAACCACCCAAAAATGACCCCATTTTAGAAAATACACCCCTCAAGGTACTCAAAACTGATTTTACAAACTTTGTTATCCCTTTAGGTCTTTCACAAGACTTCATGGCAAATGGACATAAAATTTTAGAATTTCGATTTTTTTGGGAAAATTTTCCAATATAATCAATTTTTTCCAGAAACAAAGCATGGGTTAACTGCCAAACAAAACTCAATATGGGTTGCCCTGATTCTGTAGTTTGCAGAAACACCCCATATGTGGTCCTAAACTACTCTTTGGCCAAACGGGAGGACATAGGAGGGGAATGTCATATGGGTTTCGGAAGGCAGATTTTGCAGGACTGGTTTTGTTTATACCATGTCCCATTTCAAGTTCCCCGTTGCACCCCTAGAATAGAAATTCCCAAAAAGTGACTCCATCTATGAAAGAACACCCCTCAAGGTATTCAAACACCTTTAGGTGTTTAAGAGTTAATGGCAGATGGAGAAACGATTTTGGAATTTCTATTTTTGGGAAAATCTTCCATTTTAACCCTTACTTTATTACTGAAAAAAATGGGTTAAAACCCACACAAAACTCAATATGGGTTGCCCTGATTCTGTAAATTGCAGAAACACCCCATATGTGGTTGTAAACTGCTATTTGGCTAAACGGCAGGACATAGAAGAAGGGGAACGCCATATGGTTTTTGGAAGGCAGATTTTGCTGCACTGGTTTATTTACACCATGTACCCTTTCAAGCCCCCTGCTGCACCCCTAGAGTAGAAACTCCATAAAAGTGACCCCCATCTAGGAAACTAGGGGATAAGGTGGTTGTTGTTTTTGGACTATTTTAGGGAAAATATGATTTTTGGTTGCTCTATATTACACTTTTTTGAGGCAAGGTAACAAGAAATGTTAATTCTAAAATTGTTTCTACATTCGCTATTAAGTTTTGTGGAACACCTAAGGGTTAACAAAG
Source organism: Bufo gargarizans (assembly GCF_014858855.1). Classification (NCBI taxonomy): domain Eukaryota; kingdom Metazoa; phylum Chordata; class Amphibia; order Anura; family Bufonidae; genus Bufo; species Bufo gargarizans. The sequence goes on from NC_058080.1 coordinate 198,215,941, forward strand.
TTTGTAAAGTAACTTTTGAAAACCTTGAGGGGTGTAGTTTCTTAGATGGGGGTCACTTTTTTGGAGTTTCTAGTCTAGGCTACATCAGGGGGGCTTCTAATGGGACATGGTGTAAATAAACCAGTCCATCGAAATCTGCCTTCCAGAAACCATTTAACCATGTTATTTTTATAGAGAAGATTTTTATGGACGCGGAGATGCCCATTATGTATGGCTCTCAGACTTTGGAGACACTAAGCAGGCATCCTCAATCTGCGGCCCTCCAGATGTAAAACTACAATTCTAACCAAGCCCTGTTGATAGCTGTAGGTTGTCTGGGTATGCTGGGAGTTATAGTTTTACAACATCTGGAGGGCCGCAGTTTGAGGATGCCTGCACTAAAACTAATATTTTTGGGAAACAAAAATTGTTTCCGTGTCTCTAAAGTCTGAGAGCCATAGTTTTTTATGTTCTCTAGGGGACTTTTGGGGATTATAAAAATGTATTACTCCATGGAAGTGTGATACTCCCTGAAGCAATCGATAGCGCAGAGGCCCGGATGATCAGGGCAAGTGTCACATTGAGTGGTGGTGTCCTTCCGTATCCCCCTCCTGTGACACACTCTGCATCTTTTTTGGGTTCGTCCCTTCTTTCCAGTATGGGGGACCACACCTGGAAAATGTTGGCCAGGGACGATCTGGGCGCCTCCAATTCCCGAGGTACTCCAGCCTGCTCTTTCCTGGTTTGAAAAAAATCTGGTCCTTGAGGACTGCCTCATAGAATTGGGCAACTGTATGCGGCTCCCAAGGAGTCACGGCCATAACCGTGGCCGTGACAATGTCCCTGTGCTGCCAGCGCTTCAGGATAGTACAAAAGCGTTGTACAAGGCAACCTGTACCAAGTAGACCGCAACTTTTTTGTACCATGCCCGGGTTTTGCGCATGGCATTATATGGCTTAAGGACTTGATCAGAGGGATCAACTGTTCCCATATACCGATTGTACTCGACGATACAATCGAGCTTGAGGACCGTTGCAGCGGTACCTCGCACAGGGACAGGGGTGATGCCGTTACCGTGTATTGTGGACAGTATAAGGACATCCCTCTTGTCCTTATACTTGACCAGCAACAGGTTTCCACTGGTAAGGGCACGGGTCTCACCCCTGGGGATAGGTACCTGGAGGGGGTGGGCAGGGAGGCCGCGCTGATTTTTACACACGGTCAAACAAGCGGACGTGGATCTGGCGGCAAGGACCTGAACAAGTGAATGCTAGTATAAAAGTTATCTACGTACAAGTGGTAACCCTTATCTAGCAGTGGGTGCCACATGAGTTTCCCGCTAAGACCCAGAGTGGGGGGACATTCTGGGGGTTCAATACGGGAATCTCGCCCCTCGTACACACAAAATTTGTAAGTGCACCCTGTGGCAGCACTCCTAGGTGGGTCTAGGGTCTCACAGCTAAGTGCTGTGGACCCCAACCACAAGAAACAATAAATCAGATAGTGTGGTTTCCCCCCCCCCCAACTAACTCTCCCTTCTATCCCTGCCTAATCATGCCTCTCCCTCACTGACCCTAACCTACCTGGAGGGTGATGGGTGCCGACGGGGGGATCACAGGAGCTGGTGAGGACGGTGCTGGAGCAGCAGCAGCAGGAGGAGGAGGGGAGAGAGGAGCGCCGGGAGTTTGAATCTCCCGCCTTTCTCCCAGCACCGGGGACAGCACCGCCAGCACCAAGGACAGCACCGCCGCCCCCAAATACTTGGACTGTGATTGGTGGTGTGTAATCACACCACCGGTCACCGTCCTTTTCCGGTTCATTGGGTCACCGGAGACCTGAATGGACCAGAAACGCAGCAAACCGCAGGTCTGAATTTCAGCGGACATCCTGTTCCTATTAACCCCCACCGCTCCGCAAGCTAGTTTTAAAGTTATGACATACCGGTACGTCATAGGTCCTTAAGTATTCGGCAAACATGCCGTACCGGTACGTCATAAGTCCTTAAGGGGTTAAAGTCATTTCCCTATCCACTTTTGTTTGCAGAGTACTTGCCATGCTCGTAACCACATTTTGATGCAATTTTCAGCCCTCTAGCCCTTTCCATTACATTTTTAGAGCCATTTTAGTGCTCAAAAGTTCGGGTCCCCATTGACTTCAATGGGGTTTGGGTTTGTGGTCAAGTTAGGGTTCCGAACTCAAACTTTTTTGTGAAGTTCGGCTGAACCCGTCGAACCCGAACATCCAGGTGTCAGCTCAACTCTAATAACCGGTAAAACTGTGATGAACATTAATTTTTTCCCCAATTCCAGCCCATTTGGAAATTATTTTTCTGCTTCCCACTACCTTATATGCAATACTACGTGGTGTCATTATAAAGTGCAACTTGTTTTGCAAAAAAAAATACTAAATTAATGGAAAAATAATAAAGATAAGGCTCCAGGAAAACAGGGAGGAAAAATGAAACTGCCAAAATGAAAAATCCTCTGGGACTCAAGGTGTTGAATGGTTTTTACGAAATTGTTTAACTGACAGTTAGGGATGAGCGAACTCGAACTGTATAGTTCGGGTTCGTACCGAATTTTGGGGTGTCCGTGACACGGACCCGAACCCGGACATTTTCGTAAAAGTCCGGGTTCGGGTTCGGTGTTCGTCGCTTTCTTCGCGCTTTTGTGACGCTTTCTTGGCGCTTTTTGAAAGGCTGCAAAGCAGCCAATCAACAAGCGTCATACTACTTGCCCCAAGAGGCCATCACAGCCATGCCTACTATTGGCATGGCTGTGATTGGCCAGAGCACCATGTGACCCAGCCTCTATTTAAGCTGGAGTCACATAGCGCCGCCCGTCACTCTGCTCTGATTAGCGTAGGGAGAGGTTGCGGCTGCGACAGTAGGGCGAGATTAGGCAGATTAACTCCTCCAAAGGACTTGATTAACTGATCGATCTGCAGCTGTGCATCATTGAGCTGCTGATCCTCAATTGCTCACTGTTTTTAGGCTGCACAGACCGTTTGTCAGTCTCATTTTTCTGGGGTGATCGGCGGCCATTTTGTGTCTTGTGGTGCGCCAGCACAAGCTGCGACCAAGTGCATTTAACCCTCAATGGTGTGGTTGTTTTTTGGCTAAAGCCTACATCAGGGTGAAGCTGTCACACCAAGTGCATTTAACCAGCAATAGTCTGTTCATTTTTTGGCCATATACAAAATCAGGGGCAAGCTGCGCCTGTCACCAAGTGCATTTAACCCTCAATGGTGTGGTTGTTTTTTGGCTAAAGCCTACATCAGGGTGAAGCTGTCACACCAAGTGCATTTAACCAGCAATAGTCTGTTCATTTTTTGGCCATATACAAAATCAGGGGCAAGCTGCGCCTGTCACCAAGTGCATTTAACCCTCAATGGTGTGGTTGTTTTTTGGCTAAAGCCTACATCAGGGTGAAGCTGTCACACCAAGTGCATTTAACCAGCAATAGTCTGTTCATTTTTTGGCCATATACAAAATCAGGGGCAAGCTGCGCCTGTCACCAAGTGCATTTAACCCTCAATGGTGTGGTTGTTTTTTGGCTAAAGCCTACATCAGGGTGAAGCTGTCACACCAAGTGCATTTAACCAGCAATAGTCTGTTCATTTTTTGGCCATATCCCAGTCTAATTCTGTCACTAAATCCATACCGGTCACCCAGCGCCTAAATACTAGGCCTCAAATTTATATCCAGCTAAATCTGTCCCTAGTGCTGTAGCTGGGCGAGTTATTTAGTGTCCGTTCAAGCACATTTCTTGTTCTGGGTTGAAATACAATTCCCAATTTAGCAATTTCATAATTTAGTGGTTCCTGCTATATCAGAGCTATTTGAAATCTATCCCAAAAAGGGTATATAATATTGAAGGTGCACATTGGGTCATTCAGAATAACTTCACACACACCCGCTACTGTGTATTTCCAAGTCTAATTCTGTCACTAAACCCATACCTGTCACCCAGCGCCTAAATACTAGGCCTCAAATTTAAATCCCTCTAAATCTCTCGTTACCCACCGCTGTACTGTTGTTGCTGGGCAAGATATTTAGTGTCCGTCAAAGCACATTTTTTGTTCTGGGTTGAAGTACAATTCCCAATTTAGCAATTTCATAATTTAGTGGTTTCTGCTATATCAGAGCTATTTGAAATCTATCCCTAAAAGGGTATATAATATTGAAGGTGCACATAGGGTCATTCAGAATAACTTCACACACACGCTTCTGTGCATTTCCAAGTCTAATTCTGTCACTAAATCCATACCGGTGACCCAGCGCCTAAATACTAGGCCTCAAATTTAAATCCCTCTAAATCTCTCGTTACCCACCACTGTACTGTTGTTGCTGGGCAAGATATTTAGTGTCCGTCAAAGCACATTTTTTGTTCTGGGTTGAAGTACAATTCCCAATTTAGCAATTTCATAATTTAGTGGTTCCTGCTATATCAGAGCTATTTGAAATCTATCCCAAAAAGGGTATATAATATTGAAGGTGCACATTGGGTCATTCAGAATAACTTCACACACACCCGCTACTGTGTATTTCCAAGTCTAATTCTGTCACTAAACCCATACCTGTCACCCAGCGCCTAAATACTAGGCCTCAAATTTAAATCCCTCTAAATCTCTCGTTACCCACCGCTGTACTGTTGTTGCTGGGCAAGATATTTAGTGTCCGTCAAAGCACATTTTTTGTTCTGGGTTGAAGTACAATTCCCAATTTAGCAATTTCATAATTTAGTGGTTTCTGCTATATCAGAGCTATTTGAAATCTATCCCTAAAAGGGTATATAATATTGAAGGTGCACATAGGGTCATTCAGAATAACTTCACACACACGCTTCTGTGCATTTCCAAGTCTAATTCTGTCACTAAATCCATACCGGTGACCCAGCGCCTAAATACTAGGCCTCAAATTTAAATCCCTCTAAATCTCTCGTTACCCACCGCTGTACTGTTGTTGCTGGGCAAGATATTTAGTGTCCGTCAAAGCACATTTTTTGTTCTGGGTTGAAGTACAATTCCCAATTTAGCAATTTCATAATTTAGTGGTTCCTGCTATATCAGAGCTATTTGAAATCTATCCCAAAAAGGGTATATAATATTGAAGGTGCACATTGGGTCATTCAGAATAACTTCACACACACCCGCTACTGTGTATTTCCAAGTCTAATTCTGTCACTAAACCCATACCTGTCACCCAGCGCCTAAATACTAGGCCTCAAATTTAAATCCCTCTAAATCTCTCGTTACCGCTGTACTGTTGTAGCTGGGAAAGTTATTTAGTGCCCGTCAAAGCACATTTTTTGTTCTGGGTTGAAGTACAATTCCCAATTTAGCAATTTCATAATTTAGTGGTTCCTGCTATATCAGAGCTATTTGAAATCTATCCCAAAAAGGGTATATAATATTCAAGGTGCACATTGGGTCATTCAGAATAACTTCACACACACGCTTCTGTGCATTTCCAAGTCTAATTCTGTCACTAAATCCATACCGGTCACCCAGCGCCTAAATACTAGGCCTCAAATTTATATCCCGCTGAATTTGAATACAATACATTGGGCCAAATAATATATTTGTTGTTGTGGTGAACCATAACAATGAGAAAAACATCTAGTAAGGGACGCGGACGTGGACATGGTCGTGGTGGTGTTAGTGGACCCTCTGGTGCTGGGAGAGGACGTGGCCGTTCTGCCACATCCACACGTCCTAGTGTACCAACTACCTCAGGTCCCAGTAGCCGCCAGAATTTACAGCGATATATGGTGGGGCCCAATGCCGTTCTAAGGATGGTAAGGCCTGAGCAGGTACAGGCATTAGTCAATTGGGTGGCCGACAGTGGATCCAGCACGTTCACATTATCTCCCACCCAGTCTTCTGCAGAAAGCGCACAGATGGCGCCTGAAAACCAACCCCATCAGTCTGTCACATCACCCCCATGCATACCAGGGAAACTGTCTCAGCCTCAAGTTATGCAGCAGTCTCTTATGCTGTTTGAAGACTCCGCTGGCAGGGTTTCCCAAGGGCATCCACCTAGCCCTTCCCCAGCGGTGAAAGACATAGAATGCACTGACGCACAACCACTTATGTTTCCTGATGATGAGGACATGGGAATACCACCTCAGCATGTCTCTGATGATGACGAAACACAGGTGCCAACTGCTGCGTCTTTCTGCAGTGTGCAGACTGAACAGGAGGTCAGGGATCAAGACTGGGTGGAAGACGATGCAGGGGACGATGAGGTCCTAGACCCCACATGGAATGAAGGTCGTGCCACTGACTTTCACAGTTCGGAGGAAGAGGCAGTGGTGAGACCGAGCCAACAGCGTAGCAAAAGAGGGAGCAGTGGGCAAAAGCAGAACACCCGCCGCCAAGAGACTCCGCCTGCTACTGACCGCCGCCATCTGGGACCGAGCACCCCAAAGGCAGCTTCAAGGAGTTCCCTGGCATGGCACTTCTTCAAACAATGTGCTGACGACAAGACCCGAGTGGTTTGCACGCTGTGCCATCAGAGCCTGAAGCGAGGCATTAACGTTCTGAACCTGAGCACAACCTGCATGACCAGGCACCTGCATGCAAAGCATGAACTGCAGTGGAGTAAACACCTTAAAACCAAGGAAGTCACTCAGGCTCCCCCTGCTACCTCTTCTGCTGCTGCCGCCTCGGCCTATTCTGCTGCTGCCGCCTCGGCCTCTTCCTCCGCCTCTGGAGGAACGTTGGCACCTGCCGCCCAGCAAACAGGGGATGTACCACCAACACCACCACCACCACCTCCGTCACCAAGCGTCTCAACCATGTCACACGCCAGCGTTCAGCTCTCCATCTCACAAACATTTGATAGAAAGCGTAAATTCCCACCTAGCCACCCTCGATCCCTGGCCCTGAATGCCAGCATTTCTAAACTACTGGCCTATGAAATGCTGTCATTTAGGCTGGTGGACACAGACAGCTTCAAACAGCTCATGTCGCTTGCTGTCCCACAGTATGTTGTTCCCAGCCGGCACTACTTCTCCAAGAGAGCCGTGCCTTCCCTGCACAACCAAGTATCCGATAAAATCAAGTGTGCACTGCGCAACGCCATCTGTAGCAAGGTCCACCTAACCACAGATACGTGGACCAGTAAGCACGGCCAGGGACGCTATATCTCCCTAACTGCACACTGGGTAAATGTAGTGGCAGCTGGGCCCCAGGCGGAGAGCTGTTTGGCGCACGTCCTGCCGCCGCCAAGGATCGCAGGGCAACATTCTTTGCCTCCTGTTGCCACCTCCTCCTTCTCGGCTTCCTCCTCCTCTTCTTCCACCTGCTCATCCAGTCAGCCACACACCTTCACCACCAACTTCAGCACAGCCCGGGGTAAACGTCAGCAGGCCATTCTGAAACTCATATGTTTGGGGGACAGGCCCCACACCGCACAGGAGTTGTGGCGGGGTATTGAACAACAGACCGACGAGTGGTTGCTGCCGGTGAGCCTCAAGCCCGGCCTGGTGGTGTGTGATAATGGGCGAAATCTCGTTGCAGCTCTGGGACTAGCCAATTTGACGCACATCCCTTGCTTGGCGCATGTGCTGAATTTGGTGGTGCAGAAGTTCATTCACAACTACCCCGACATGTCAGAGCTGCTGCATAAAGTGCGGGCCGTCTGTTCGCGCTTCCGGCGTTCACATCCTGCCGCTGCTCGCCTGTCTGCGCTACAGCGTAACTTCGGCCTTCCCGCTCACCGCCTCATATGCGACGTGCCCACCAGGTGGAACTCCACCTTGCACATGCTGGACAGACTGTGCGAGCAGCAGCAGGCCATAGTGGAGTTTCAGCTGCAGCACGCACGGGTCAGTCGCACTACAGAACAGCACCACTTCACCACCAATGACTGGGCCTCCATGCGAGACCTGTGTGCCCTGTTGCGCTGTTTCGAGTACTCCACCAACATGGCCAGTGGCGATGACACCGTTATCAGCGTTACAATACCACTTCTATGTCTCCTTGAGAAAACACTTAGGGCGATGATGGAACAGGAGGTGGCCCAGGAGGAGGAGGAGGAGGATGAGGAAGAGGGGTCATTTTTAGCACTTTCAGGCCAGTCTCTTCGAAGTGACTCAGAGGGAGGTTTTTTGCAACAGCAGAGGCCAGGTACAAATGTGGCCAGCCAGGGCCCACTACTGGAGGACGAGGAGGACGAGGATGAGGAGGAGGTGGAGGAGGATGAGGATGAAGCATGGTCACAGCGGGGTGGCACCCAACGCAGCTCGGGTCCATCACTGGTGCGTGGCTGGGGGGAAAGGCAGGACGATGACGATACGCCTCCCACAGAGGACAGCTTGTCCTTACCCCTGGGCAGCCTGGCACACATGAGCGACTACATGCTGCAGTGCCTGCGCAACGACAGCAGAGTTGCCCACATTTTAACCTGTGCGGACTACTGGGTTGCCACCCTGCTGGATCCACGCTACAAAGACAATGTGCCCACCTTACTTCCTGCACTGGAGCGTGATAGGAAGATGCGCGAGTACAAGCGCACGTTGGTAGACGCGCTACTGAGAGCATTCCCAAATGTCACAGGGGAACAAGTGGAAGCCCAAGGCCAAGGCAGAGGAGGAGCAAGAGGTCGCCAAGGCAGCTGTGTCACGGCCAGCTCCTCTGAGGGCAGGGTTAGCATGGCAGAGATGTGGAAAACTTTTGTCAACACGCCACAGCTAACTGCACCACCACCTGATACGCAACGTGTTAGCAGGAGGCAACATTTCACTAACATGGTGGAACAGTACGTGTGCACACCCCTCCACGTACTGACTGATGGTTCGGCCCCATTCAACTTCTGGGTCTCTAAATTGTCCACGTGGCCAGAGCTAGCCTTTTATGCCTTGGAGGTGCTGGCCTGCCCGGCAGCCAGCGTTTTGTCTGAACGTGTATTCAGCACGGCAGGGGGCGTCATTACAGACAAACGCAGCCGCCTGTCTACAGCCAATGTGGACAAGCTGACGTTCATAAAAATGAACCAGGCATGGATCCCACAGGACCTGTCCGTCCCTTGTCCAGATTAGACATTAACTACCTCCCCATAACCATATATTATTGGACTCCAGGGCACTTCCTCATTCAATCCTATTTTTATTTTCATTTTACCATTATATTGCGATGCTACCCAAAGTTGAATGAACCTCTCCTCTGCCTGTGTGCTAGGCCTAAATATATGCCAATGGACTGTTGCAGTGGTGGCTGACATGAAGCCTGATTCTCTGCTATGACATGCAGACTAATTCTCTGCTGACATGAAGCCAGATTGTCTGTTACGGGACCTCTCTCCTCTGCCTGGGTGCTGGGCCTAAATTTATGACAATGGACTGTTGCAGTGGTGGCTGACGTGAAGCCTGATTCTCTGCTATGACATGCAGACTGATTCTCTGCTGACATGAAGCCAGATCGTCTGTTACGGGACCTCTCTGCTCTGCCTGTGTGCTAGGCCTAAATATATGCCAATGGACTGTTGCAGTGGTGGGTGACGTGAAGCCTCATTCTCTGCTATGACATGCAGACTGATTCTCTGCTGACATGAAGCCAGATTGTCTGTTACGGGACCTCTCTGCTCTGCCTGTGTGCTAGGCCTAAATATATGCCAATGGACTGTTGCAGTGGTGGGTGACGTGAAGCCTCATTCTCTGCTATGACATGCAGACTGATTCTCTGCTGTCATGAAGCCAGATTGTCTGTTACGGGACCTCTCTGCTCTGCCTGTGTGCTAGGCCTAAATATATGCCAATGGACTGTTGCAGTGGTGGGTGACGTGAAGCCTCATTCTCTGCTATGACATGCAGACTGATTCTCTGCTGACATGAAGCCAGATTGTCTGTTACGGGACCTCTCTGCTCTGCCTGTGTGCTAGGCCTAAATATATGCCAATGGACTGTTGCAGTGGTGGGTGACGTGAAGCCTCATTCTCTGCTATGACATGCAGACTGATTCTCTGCTGTCATGAAGCCAGATTGTCTGTTACGGGACCTCTCTGCTCTGCCTGTGTGCTAGGCCTAAATATATGCCAATGGACTGTTGCAGTGGTGGGTGACGTGAAGCCTCATTCTCTGCTATGACATGCAGACTAATTCTCTGCTGACATGAAGACAGATTCTCTGTTACGGGACCTCTCTCCTCTGCCTGTGTGTGTGCTGGGCCTAAATATATGCCAATGGACTGTTGCAGTGGTGGCTGACGTGAAGCCTCATTCTCTGCTATGACATGCAGACTGATTCTCTGCTGACATGAAGCCAGATTCTCTGTTACGGGACCTCTCTCCTCTGCCTGTGTGTGTGCTGGGCCTAAATATATGCCAATGGACTGTTGCAGTGGTGGCTGACGTGAAGCCTCATTCTCTGCTATGACATGCAGACTGATTCTCTGCTGACATGAAGCCAGATTCTCTGTTACGGGACCTCTCTCCTCTGCCTGTGTGTGTGCTGGGCCTAAATATATGCCAATGGACTGTTGCAGTGGTGGCTGACGTGAAGCCTCATTCTCTGCTATGACATGCAGACTGATTCTCTGCTGACATGAAGCCAGATTCTCTGTTACGGGACCTCTCTCCTCTGCCTGTGTGTGTGCTGGGCCTAAATATATGCCAATGGACTGTTGCAGTGGTGGCTGACGTGAAGCCTCATTCTCTGCTATGACATGCAGACTGATTCTCTGCTGACATGAAGCCAGATTCTCTGTTACGGGACCTCTCTCCTCTGCCTGTGTGCTAGGCCTAAATATATGCCAATGGACTGTTGCAGTGGTGGCTGACGTGAAGCCTCATTCTCTGCTATGACATGCAGACTAATTCTCTGCTGACATGAAGACAGATTCTCTGTTACGGGACCTCTCTCCTCTGCCTGGGTGCCGGGGCCTAAATATCTGAGAATGGACTGTTCCAGTGGTGGGTGACGGGAAGCCAGATTCTCTGCTATGGAACCTCTCTCCAATTGATTTTGGTTAATTTTTATTTATTTAATTTTTATTTTAATTAATTTCCCTATCCACATTTGTTTGCAGGGGATTTACCTACATGTTGCTGCCTTTTGCAGCCCTCTAGCCCTTTCCTGGGCTGTTTTACAGCCGTTTTAGTGCCGAAAAGTTCGGGTCCCCATTGACTTCAATGGGGTTCGGGTTCGGGACGAAGTTCGGATCGGGTTCGGATCCCGAACCCGAACATTTCCGGGATGTTCGGCCGAACTTCTCGAACCCGAACATCCAGGTGTTCGCTCAACTCTACTGACAGTATCTGGTTGGCAGGGGTTCCAGGTGTCATCCCCCATCAATCAGCTGTTTAAGAAGGCAGCGACACTTGCAATAGTACCACGGCCTTTTCTCAGCTCACCAAGCACAGCGCCATACATTTTACAGTGGCTGTAAGCTCAACTTCTTTCACTTCTGTGGGACTGAGCTATGTCTAGTCCATGTGACCAATAAACTTGACGTCACATGGCTTAGGCAAAGCTATGAGAAGGCTGTGGCGCTACTGCAAATGCTGATGCTTTCTCATAAAGCTGATCAGCTAATCAGATACTAATAACCTATCCAAAAGGATAAGTCATTACTTAAAATATCTTGTAAAACCCCTTTAATATACAAAGAGGAAGTATATTGTAGCAGAGCTCATGCGTTACCACTATATCTTGCGCCTTCTCAATCTGGTTTAGCATATCAGTCTTTTTAATCAAAGCTGGCTGCATTTACCTTTCTGTGTCTACTCTGTATGTAATATATATATATATATATATATATATATTTATTTATTTTTTTTTTTTATTTTTTTCACTCCGTATCTTTCACCTGTCTTTAACTCTGCAAAATAATTTTGTAGCCTATCATTCTTGTTGACCTCACACAGTATAAGACATTCAAGCACAAAAGGTATCACCTATGTTTGATGTATTCACCTTACACTGAACATTCTTCAAAAAAATGTTCATCCCTATTCTTCAACTAATCATCTAAGTGCCTTTTATCTCATGATCTGTCCCTTTCCACTTTTCTTCATCTAGCTCCAGAGAGAAAATCAAGTTCAAAATGAGATTAGCGTGCATGTAAAATATCTCCAGCAGGAAATATGGCTTCAATAATGTTTTTTACATATCAAGTGTACATAAAAGTGTTTTTGCAGGCCCCTGTGAAAAATGAAAGCAGGAGTCTTGATCAATCATATAATGCCCGAAAGGTTTTAAAGATTTAGAAATTGTCACCTGCATTCATAATTTGCATTTATCTGTGACTTCTCTGAAGATTGTGCCTCTGAAGAATGTATTATGAAGAACATGAGATTTTCTACTTTTATTGACATTATACAAATAATGTGGTACAACTTAAGTGTTTCCATGAAATGCCCTGTTTATTATGTAACTGTCATGAATACAGGGGGTCATTTATTAAGACACCAGTTTTAATAACCCCTGCGCTGGCAGTGGATCCGCCGAAGTTATGTAGAGGCGCCAGCCTCTATATAACTTTGGGACATCCACCGCCAGTCTAGAACATTTTCTACTCCTCAAAACAGGGGTAGAAAATGATAAATGAGAGGGGCCTAGTGGCCCGTCCCCACCCACACCATGCCTTCTTTTTTAGACCTCTGCGCAGCATTTTATGACAGATATACACTATAAAAATGATGTATATCAGTTAGTAAATGACCCCCATAATATCTACCGTAATTCTAAATCTTTTATCACCTGCTATGATAATTCGTCCACCACCCACCACTCAAATATGTTAGGCCAATTCCACACTGGCATATCTCAGTTGTGTGCCCTGCCCAACCAGGGTCTTTTTGGACCCAAACTCACATCATTAGGCCTCATGCACATGACTGTGCCGTTTTATGCGGTCTGCAAACCGGAAGCTGCCTGTGTGTCATCCGCAATTTGCAAAACGGAACGAGCGGCCCATTGTAGACATGCCTATTCTTGTCCGCATCACGGATAAGAATAGGACATGCTATATTTTTTTTGCGGGGCCATGGAACGGAGCAAAGGATGCGGACAGCACACTGAGTGCTGTCTGCATCTTTTGCGGCCCCATTGAAGTGAATGGGTCCGCATCCGAGCCGCAAAAACTGCCACGCATGAGCTTCCACTGGCTGACATAGAAGTAACACGGCGGAGTACTTCTGTCTGCTTGGATCATCAAGAATTCATTTATGGCCTTTCTCTGTACATATAGTCGGTCCAACATATGGAGAGTGGAATTCCAACAGGGGGAAAAGTCGCATATCAGCCTATGTTGAGGGATTCCGTTCTGCCACTGCAGCTCAAGGAGGGTTTGCTTTGCGGTGTAAGAGTTGCTGAAATGCATGCAAAGTTTCCTGGCCATTTTTAGGTTGTCTTGCAGATGGGCAGAAGACTTCAGGAACCACTTGACATCCAGATTAAACACGTGTGCCATGCAGGGCACATGGCTCAGCCCTCCTTGACGCAGCGCTGACACCATGTTCTTTCCGTTGTTGGTCATCATGGTTCCAATTTTCAGTTGACACTCAGCGTGACCTGGCCAAGTTGCTGGTGTGGCTGTACAGGAACCACATTCATCCAGTGGGCTGTAAAGGACATGTATTGTCCCTGATCGTAGTTACAGCTCCACACGTCGGCGCTGCCGTGCACTTTGGCAGACATCGACAGGCTCAAGGACTGGCCCGCCTTCTGTTCTACATATTTGTGCATGGCTGGTACTGCTTTTTTTGTAAAGAAATCACAGCTTGGAACTCTCTACCTCGTCTCGGCATCAGATATCAGTTCTCTGAAAGGTGCAGAGTCCACTACTTGGAAAGGGAGCACCAGCAACTTGGCCAGGAGCACATTCAGCACACATATTGTTGTCTCTTGAGAATCGCTTTGGTGATCGATTGCTGATGGAATGACTGATGAGTAGTATGAGGAGGAGGAGCAGGAGCATCAGGACCAGCAAATGATTGGAAGGACAGACAGCTCCCTTCAGCTGAGGTGGTGGAGCCTTGACTGCCTGAAATCGGATGTGTGCCACTGGGTGATGCAGCGTTTGCTGCAGCAGGCTGGACCACCACATTGGAGCCACGGTTCTCCCAGGCCACTTTATGGTGGTGCTGCATATGTTGACTCCCTGGCCACACTTCACCTTCTGCCCACAGATTCTACAAATGGCCATGTTCACCACCTCCTCTGGTGGCTTAACAAAAAACTGCCACACCGCCGAGTAGGTGATTTTACCCCCAACACTCCGCACTGACTGCTAACACTGCTGCTTCCATGAACCCCTGCACTACTACTTTATAGACAGGTAGGCCCCTGCAAAGCGGGTGGTATACCCAAGGCATGTTTGGCTACCGACCTCCCACTGCTGCCAGCCTGCTGACTCCCGGCCGCGCTAATTACTTGCTGGCTCTGCCGCTGCCTCACAGGCAAGCTGCCACCCTCTTTTCCCGATGATGATGAAGCCCCTAACTCACCAGGCTCCCAAGTACGATCAGCTTCATCATCATCCATGAGTACTGTCTGCACATCACTTATGTCCTTCTCAACGGTCTCTGGGTCAGGAGCCTGACCGCTCGCAACACCAGTACCCATGCCACTCTCGTCATCACTAATAGCCCGCCTACTGGAGGAAGCGGACAGCATATAATACTTCTCTTTCTGAGGTAACAGAAAAGGACAGAGGTAGGTTGAGTACAGGTGAGGGCACAGGGCTCACTCCCAGGCCATGCAAACTAGGGGTTGTGTCTAATGAACCCACCAACTCTTAAGTGGGGGTGTCTGATGTCACTTTGAAAGAAGTGGATGACCAAGTCAACCATTCAGGAACCGCTGGGTTACTGATAAAGACCACTAGATGACACTGGGAGATCAAGCCTCTTGCTGTGACTCCTGCTGCCAAGACCCCTTACTCTGCTGCCACCTGTGCCTGCGCCAGAAACATTTAGGCCGCAGTCCCTTATTCGCTGATTAGCGTATCGCTAATCAGCATTTGTACTTTTATAGTATCTGTAAGTGATCAAAACTGATCACGGTCAGATCTATAATAGTATTAGTGTCACTTTAGTTTGCCCTCCACCCAAAATGCAGTGTTTGCCCGATCATGCCTGATCGGTCGCCCACACGTGCGTTCACCTACGCCCACCGCAGTGACAAAAAATTATTATTTTTTTGATCACTGCACAATCACTTTACACTTGACCACTGAGGAAGGGACCAAAAGTGTCCCGAAACGCGTCTGGTCTAAGGAACCAGTGAGGACTAAAGGAAATTCACCACTTGGAATTATTAATCATCCGCAAAGAACATATTCGTCTCAGCGAAAATCTTTTCAAATATCCCGCAGCAAAAGAGATTGGCCAATCAGGAACTATAACACCGTGTGACGTTGACCCGCATCATCATCACGTGCAACATCACATGGTAAGGCGAGCGATCACGTGGGACGCCACGCAGGTCCTTGCACAAAGGAGTACACCGTAACGGATGAAGAGGGGTAAAGTAAACCTTTCAAACTACTAACTATTCCTCCACATATGAATATATGTATTTCACCAAACAGGACGGATATATGAATAGACTACATCGGGAAACTATACAATAGACTCTATCTATATATATTATCAGCAAGTTACCTGCTCTACTATTAAAGGGCGGACGTTCCAATATTGGAAAATCCGACAAATAGAAGAAAAACTATTGCAGATTTCCTACCAGCAAATATCTGACATTGTTCTAAATACCACTCACACCATTTGAATCTATAATCAATACTGATTATCAACTTTTTATTGTGCACAATATATATTTGAGTGAACCAGCACCAATTTTGCACTAATTTTTTACCTTATTTCTTGATTACATATTTTTTCACGTTTTTATATCATTACTTTTTTCACGCTTATTCTTGATTAAACCTATACTGGATTACCTTCTACTTACAACGTCACTGTACATGTACTGAAGAATATAAATACTCCGGAAAAACATCTTAACTATATGACTCTATATTCCAGGACTCATTGAATAGACTCTTTCAATACTTTGAACACTAGATACAACTTTATATATATTTTTTATTTTTACTTTTACCTTTTTTACTTTTATTCCGCATATTCATTTTTATCCTATCTTTTAATATATGCCCAGATAATAATTTTTTATATACAGTCATGTGAAAAAATTAGGACACCCTTTGAAAGCATGTGGTTTTTTGTAACATTTTTAATAAAAGGTTATTTCATCTCCGTTTCAACAATACAGAGAGATTAAAGTAATTCAACTAAACAAAGAAAACTGAAGAAAAGTCTTTTCAAGATCTTCTGTAAATGTCATTCTACAAAAATGCCTATTCTAACTGAGGAAAAAGATAGGACACCCTCACATGTATTCCCTCTTAAATTGGCTCAGATCTCACACAGGTATATCACACCAGGTGCACATAATTAGTAGATCGTTACTCTGCATGTTGAATGAGGCTTGCCCTATTTAAACCTCAGACATTTAGTTTGGTGTGCTCCTGACTGTTGAAGTGAGAGTGAGCACCATGGTGAGAGCAAAAGAGCTGTCAGAGGACTTCAGAAAAAAGATTGTAGCAGCCTATGAGTCTGGGAAGGGATTTAAAAAGATCTCAAAAGATTTTGAAATCAGCCATTCCACTGTCCGGAAAATAGTCTACAAGTGGAGGGCTTTCAAAACAACTGCCAACATGCCCAGGACTGGTCGCCCCAGCAAGTTCACCCCAAGAGCAGACCGCAAGATGCTAAAAGAGGTCTCCAAAAACCCTAAAGTGTCATCTCGAGAACTACAGCAGGCTCTGGCTACTGTTGATGTAGAAGTACATGCCTCTACAATCAGAAAGAGACTGTACAAGTTTAACTTGCATGGGAGGTGTGCAAGGAGGAAACCTTTGCTTTCCAAGAGAAACATCGAGGCCAGACTGACATTTGCCAGAGATAAAGTTGACAAAGACCAGGACTTCTGGAATAATGTTCTTTGGACAGATGAGTCCAAAATTGAATTATTTGGACACAACAGCAGAGGACATGTTTGGCGTAAACCAAACACAGCATTCCAAGAAAAGAACCTCATACCAACTGTGAAGCATGGAGGTGGAAGTGTCATGGTTTGGGGCTGCTTTGCTGCAGCAGGACCTGGTCAGCTCACCATCATAGAATCCACGATGAATTCTACTGTGTATCAGAAGGTGCTTGAAGAACATGTGAGACCATCAGTTAGAAAATTTAAGCTGAAGCGGAACTGGACCATGCAACATGACAATGACCCAAAACATACTAGTAAATCAACCAAAGATTGGCTGAAAAAGAAGAAATGGAGAGTCCTGGAATGGCCAAGTCAAAGTCCAGATTTGAATCCCATTGAGATGCTGTGGGGTGACTTGAAAAGGGCTGTACGTGCAAGAAACCCCTCAAACATCTCACAGCTGAAAAAGTTCTGCATTGAGGAGTGGGGTAAAATTTCCTCAGACCGATGTCGAAGACTGGTAGATGGCTACAAGAACCGTCTCACTGCAGTTATTTCAGCCAAAGGAGGTAACACTCGCTATTAGGGGCAAGGGTGTCCTATCTTTTTCCTCAGTTAGAATAGGCATTTTTGTAGAATGACATTTACAGAAGATCTTGAAAAGACTTTTCTTCAGTTTTCTTTGTTTAGTTGGATTACTTTAATCTCTCTGTATTGTTGAAACGGAGATAAAATAACCTTTTATTAAAAATGTTACAAAAAACCACATGCTTTCAAAGGGTGTCCTAATTTTTTCACATGACTGTATATATAAATAATTAAAATTATTATTAAATAAGCCAATCGAATACCCAACTAAAACCAATAAATTCCATTTATCCAACCAAATGTGAGTGTGCCATCACAATTCTGTTTTCCAATACGTTAAAAAAATCAGTTTTGATATTTTTTATCAACCGCATCAACCGCAGCGGCCTCCGGTACTTCGCTACCCTCCCATTTGTAAGACAGGCTTGCTTTTTTTCTTGGGTAGTCTCAGGGAATACCCCTAAATTTAGTTGGCCAAATGTCAAACAGGGGGTATTCTTCTGAAGAGGCCTACAGGCTTCTGACCCAGTCGGATGAGGAATGGGAACCCTCATCTGATGAATCTAGCGGGTCAGAATACGAACCTGTAGAAAGCAGTGGCTCTCTGACCCAAAGTTCGTACGAGGAGGCTGAAGTCCCTGATAGCACCAGGTGTACCCGGCCCCGTGTCACTAGACTACAGGTTGCGCAGGATCCGCTTCAAGAGCAGGAGAGTGGGGCTGGTGCTGTCGGATTATGTGGTGAGGCATACACCAGCAGCGCAGCCCTTCCTGGACCTAGTACCAGCACTGCCGTACAACCTGGTGAAGTGGCGAGCACCAGAAGGGCAGTTGAAGCTGGTACGGTGGCACGAGCATTAGTGACCCCGTCGCAGCCACCGCAAAGACAGGCCCGTAGAGCCCCTAGAATCCCTGAGGTGCTGGCAAACCCTGATTGGCAGTCCCCAACTTCAGCCGCACCTGTAGTTCCACCTTTCACCGCCCAGTCTGGAGTTCGGGTTGAGACAGCTCAGATCGGTTCGGCCCTGGGATTTTTTGAGCTGTTCTTGACTGCGGAGCTCTTGGACTTAGTCGTGGCCGAAACAAATCGGTATGCCACACAATTTATATCCGCCAACCCGGGAAGCTCTTATGCCCAGTCTTTCCGGTGGAAACCAGTCCAAGTTTCCGAATTTAAAATTTTTCTGGGCCTTCTCCTCAACATGGGTCTAACTAAAAAGCATGAATTGCGGTCATATTGGTCCACAAACCCAAATTCATCACATGCCCATGTTCTCTGCTGCTATGTCCAGGACACGATTTGAGACCATCCTGCGTTTCCTGCACTTTAGCAACAACACCACCTCCCGTCCCAGAGGCCACCCAGCTTTTGACCGGCTCCACAAAATTCGGCCCCTCATAGACCATTTAAACCAGAAATTTGCAGATTTGTATACCCCTGAGCAAAACATCTGCGTAGACGAGTCCCTTATACATTTTACCAGGCGCCTTGGCTTCAAACAATACATCCCAAGCAAGCACGCCTGGTATGGGGTCAAATTGTATAAGCTCTGTGAAAGGGCCACAGGCTATACCCACAAATTTCGGATCTATGAGGGAAAAGATCAGACCCTGGAGCCGGTCAGTTGCCCTGACTACCTGGGGAGCAGTAAGAAGACAGTCTGGGACTTGGTGTCTACCTTATTTGGCAAGGGGTACCATCTTTATGTGGACAATTTCTACACAAGTGTGGCCTTCTTTAGGCATTTGTTTCTAGAACAGATTGGCGCCTGTGGCACCGTGTGAACTAGTCGCGCGGGCTTCCCCCAACGGCTCGTTACCACCCGTCTTGCAAGGGGGCAGAGGGCTGCATTGTGTAACGAAGAACTGCTCGCGGTGAAATGGAGAGACAAGCGTGACGTTTACATGCTCTCCTCCATTCACGCAGACACGACAATCCAAATTGAGCGAGCAACCCGTGTCATTGAAAAGCCCCTCTCGGTCCACGACTATAACCTTCACATGGGAGGGGTGGACTTCAATGACCAGATGTTGGCTCCGTATTTAGTGTCCCGCCGCACCAGACGCTGGTATAAGAAGGTGTCTGTATATTTAATTCAATTGGCTCTGTATAATAGTTTTGTTCTCTACAGTAAGGCTGGGAGAACTGGATCCTTCCTCAAATTTCAGGAAGAGATCATTGCGAACCTCCTGTACCCAGGAGGTTCCGTGGCCCCATCCACCAGTGTAGTTAGCTGTCTACACGAGCGACATTTCCCCAGTGTCGTTGCTAGTACCTCAAACCGACCGCCACCCCTAAAAAAAATTTGTGTCTGTAGCAGGAGTGAAATAAGGCGTGACACCAGCTATTTCTGTCCTGACTGTCCTGACCACCCTACCCTATGCTTTGGAGAGTACACTCCAAAGCATAGGTACACTTAGCATAGGGATCACATCTCACCAGGACAGGCACACAGAGCTATTAGGGCCCATTCACATACAGCTGCTGCAAACCTCTCCTTTCACCTGGGACAAAGTGCATAACGCACTTCGCCACATCTTTGGGCGATTTGCACTTTGCACATTGACCCATGGGGAAGGAGAGGTTTGTTCTATAAATGTAAAAAAAAAAAACACACACACACACCAGTAAGCAAAAAGGTTAATGTTTAGTTAAAAAAGTTAAAGTTTATATGTTCTGTTCCAAAGTTAATAAAATTATTGCGTTGCGGCCTGTTTTATTATTTTTTATTTTTTTTTACCTTCCAGGTGGACCAACCGATCGACTAGCTGCAGCACTGATGTGCATTCTGACAGAAGCATTGCGCTGCTGTCAGATTACACGCAAGTCGGTGTATGCGGCGCTGCAAGACGAGATTTATACTCTGCAGTAAAAGATATGTTTGCCAAGGCATACGAGCTGAGGAGGAGGCGGCGTTCATATGCTTTGGCAAACACTTTGTATATAAAAAAATAAAAAATAAAAAAAAATCCCGGCAGTTATTTATTCATCCACATCGATTGATGTGAATGGAAAAATCTGGTTTGCCAGGGCATACGAGCTAAGTGGGTATGGATGTTGGGCGGAGCTCCTATGTCCTGGCAGACGCCTTTTCTCTCCTTTTTTTTTTGGCAGAGATTTTTTCATCCACATTGATCTATGCGAATGAAGAAATCTGTGCCGTTCATTTTTTTCTTTCAGCCCAGAGGCTGAACGGAAAAAAAAAATATCTCATTACCTGTATGCTCAATATAAGGAGAGTAGCAGAAACTCCTAATGCTGGCCATACATGTAATGATTGCGGAGACCCTCAAATGCCAGGGCAGTACAAACACCCCATAACTGACCCCATTTTGGAAAGAAGACACCCCAAGGTATTCGCTGAGGGGCATATTGAGTCCATGAAAGATTAAAATTGTTGTCCCAAGTTAGCGGAAAGTGAGACTTTGTGAGAAAAAAAAAAAAAAAAAAAAAAAAAAAAATCAATTTCCGCTAATTTATGCCCAAAAAAAAAAAATTCTATGAACTCGCCAGGCCCCTCATTGAATACCTTGGGGTGTCTTCTTTCCAAAGTGGGGTCACATGTGGGGTATTTATACTGCCCTGGCTTTTTAGGGGCCCTAAAGCGTGAGAAGAAGTCTGGGATCCAAATGTCTAAAAATGCCCTCCTAAAAGGAATTTGGGCCCCTTTGCACATCTAGGCTGCAAAAAAAGTGTCACACATTTGGTATCGCCATACTCAGGAGAAGTTGGGGAATGTGTTTTGGGGTGTCATTTTACATATACCCATGCTGGGTGAGATAAATATCTTGGTCAAATGCCAACTTTGTATGACAAAATTGGAAAAGTTGTCTTTGCCAAGATATTTCTCTCACCCAGCATGGGTATATGTAAAATTACACCCCAAAACACATTCCCAAACTTCTCCTGAGTACGGCGATACCAGATGTGTGACACTTTTTTGCAGCCTAGGTGGGCAAAGGGACCCACATTCCAAAGTGCACCTTTCGGATTTCACCGGTCATTTTTTTACAGATTTTGATTGCAAACTACTTCTCACACATATGGGCCCCTAAATTGCCAGGGCAGTATAACTATGCCACAAGTGACCCCATTTTGGAAAGAAGACACCCCAAGGTGAGGGGCATGGAGAATTCCTAGAATTTTTTATTTTTTGTCGCAAGTTAGTGGTATATGAGACTTTGTAAGAAAAAAAATAATAATAATAATCATCATTTTCCACTAACTTGTGACAAAAAAATTAAAAGTTCTATGAACTCAAAATGCCCATCAGGGAATACCTTAGGGTGTCTACTTTCCGAAATGGGGTCATTTGTGGGGTTTTTCTACTGTTTGGGCATTGTAGAACCTCAGGAAACATGACAGGTGCTCAGAAAGTCAGAGCTGCTTCAAAAAGCGGAAATTCAAATTTTTGTACCATAGTTTGTAAACGCTATAACTTTTACCCAAACCATTTTTTTTTTTGCCCAAACTTTTTTTTTTTTAATCAAAGACATGTAGAACAATAAATTTAGCGAAAAATTTATATATGGATGTCATTTTTTTTGCAAAATTTTACAGCTGAAAGTGAAAAGTCATTTTTTTGCAAAAAAAATCGTTACATTTCGATTAATAACAAAAAAAGGAAAAATGTCAGCAGCAATGAAATACCACCAAATAAAAGCTCTATTAGTGAGAAGAAAAGGAGGTAAAATTCATTTGGGTTGCAAGTTGCATGACCGAGCGATAAACGGTGAAAGTAGTGTAGTGCAGAAGTGTAAAATGTGGCCTGGTCATTAAGGGGGTTTCAGCTAGCGGGGTTGAAGTGGTTAAAAGGGCTTCTGTCACCCCTCTAAAGTCATATTTTTTTGGGGGGCTACTTAAATTCCTTATACTGCAATATATGAATATATAATGCTCTTATTCATTTTCCTTCAGCAGTTTCTTAAAAAAACGGACTTTTATAATATTTACATGAGCTCTCTACCAGCATTTAGGGCGGCTACTTGCTGGTAGCAGCCGCATCCTCCTTTCATAAAGATGCCCCCTCCTCATGTTGATTGACAGGGCCAGCGAACACGCTCGTCCTCTGGCTGGCCCTGTCTGCGTTCAAAATCTGGCGCCGCTGTACACGTCTTCAGTCGGCGCAGGCGCACTGAGAGGCGGACCCTCGCTCGGCCTCTCCATCCTCAATGCCCCTGCGCCAATGACATCACATCTACACCCTGCGCAGGGGCACTGAGGAAGAAGCGGCCGAGCGAGCGTCCTCCTCTCAGTGCGCCTGCACCGACTGAAGACAGGTACGGCACAGGTGCCAGATTTTGAACGCAGATAGGGCCAGCCAGAGGATGAGCGCGCTCGATGGCCCTGTCAATCAACATGAGCAGGGGGCGTCTTTATGAAAGGAGGATGCGGCTGCTACCAGCAAGTAGCCGCCCTACTTGCTGGTAGAGAGCTCATTTACATATTATAAAAGTCTGTTTTTTGAAGAACCTGCTGAAGGAAAATGAGTAAGAGCATTATATATTCATATATTGCAGTATACGGAATTTAAGTAGCGAAACTGCAGCTGCACGCTAATCGTGCAGCTGCTGATCGGGTTGCCCGCTGTCAGTGACAGCAGGGCAACCCAAAGAGAAGGCAGGGACAGTGCCCAGGTGTCCCTGCCTTCAGGATCGCTGCATACACAGCGCTCGCTGTAACAATCTGCTCTATAAAAATGTCACTTGACTGTACCCCTCAGGTGAACGCCGAGATGTTATAATGAATGATCAAAAAAAATCATATGTACCCAAAAATAGTACCAATAAAACTGGCACCTTATCCCCTAGTTTCCAACATGGGATCACTTCTTGGGAGTTACTACTGTAAGGGTGCATCAGAGGGCTTCAAATGGGACATGGCATCTAATAACCATGCAGAGTTCCTTTTCTTCTGCGCCCTGCCGCGTGCTTATACAGCAGTTTATGACCACATGTGGGGCGTTTCTGTAAACCGCAGAATCTGGGTAATAAATATTGAGTTTTGTTTGGCTGTTAATCATCGACGTGTTAAAGAAAAAAATTGGATTAAAATGGAAAATCTGCCAAAAAAGTGAAATTTTAACATTTTATCTCCATTTTCCTTTAATTCTTGTGGAACGCCTAAAGGGTTAACAAAGTTTGCAAATATGGTTTTAACATATGGGGAATGTTAAGTAATACATGTTTTATGAGGTATCACTTACTGTTTTAAAAGCAGAAAAATAGAAATTTTGAAAATTGCTAATTTTTCGACATTTTGGGTAAATTTCGGATTTTTTCATAAATAAAAAGGTGAAATATATTGACTCAAATTTATGAATATCATGAAGTACAATGTGTCACAAGAAAACAATCTCAGAATGACCTTGTTCCAAAGTTATTACAACATAAAATGAGATATGTCAGTTTTGCAAAATTAGGCCTGGTCAGGAAGGGGGCAAATGGCCCAGATGGGAAGTGTTTAATATATACAGCTTTCATATTCGGTTAGCAAAAAATACTTTTTTGCTAATCTAGAACATATGGAATAGTCAGTGTGCAATTTAAAGTAGAAATGCACCCATAATTTTTGGGGGTTTTAAAAACACTTTTTTTTCAAAAAACTATATTTTCAGGCCTTGCAGCATCAGCACGTGTGAAATTACGGGATTATATACTGCTGTAAAAATTCAGTTTTTAAACAAACACTAATTTGGGCGCAAAAACTTTGTTTGCAGCCTTTGATGCAGATGTCATTGTGAGACGCTACATTAATACATTTGGGTTACATTCAGAGATTTAAAATACCGCCATTTGGTGCACCAATATTGAATTCAGGCCTACACTGGTTCAGGCACTGTGAGATACCCCCTCTACATACAGGGGTTTGAATTAGGCATTTGAAATACAGCCATTTTGGGCAAAAAAAAAATCTTTTATTGAGGCCTAGTCTGGTTCAGGCAGTGTGAGATACACAATTTACATACTGTTGTTCTATTCTACTATTAAATAAACACACATTTAGGGCAAGATCCTAATTTAAAAAAATATGAGGAGAGTGTCAAATAAGGGACGTAGCCAAGGTCGTGGTGCTTCTGGTGGAGCTCCTGTTGCAGGGAGAGGATGTGGTCAATCTGTGCCAGCTACAAACACAAGTGAAACCCCTTCCTGAGGTGCGAGTAAGCGACAAAACCTACAGCGGTATTTGGTTGGGCCTAATGCTGTTCTACGAATGTTGAGGCCTGAACAAGTACAGGCGATAGTAGATTGGGTTGCTGACAGTGGATCCAGTTCCTTCACATTGTCTCCCACCCAGTCTCCTGCTGAAAAACCACAGTTGGCACCTGCAGCCGATGTCTATCAGTCTTTCACGTCACCTCCTTGCAAATCAGCCAAGCAGTCAGAGCCCCAAGTCATGCAGCAATCTCTTCTGCTTTTTGATGACTCTGTTAGCAGGGTTTCCCAGGGACATCCACCTAGCCCTCCCCCAGAAGTGGAAGAGATTGAGTCCACCGATGCCCAACCACTTATCTATCAAGATGAGTACATGGGAGGACCATCGCAGCACATCTCGGATGATGACGAAACACAGGTGCCAACTGCTGGGGCTTTCGAAAGTGTGCAGACCGACAAGGAAGGCAGGGGTGAAGACTGGGTGGAATATGATGAGGTCCTCGACCCCACATGGAATCAAGGTAATGAGAGTAACCTATGTAGTTCGGAGGAAGAGGCGGTGGTCGCACAAAGCCACCAGCACAGCAGAAGAGGGAGCATGGTGCAAAAGCGGAGCGGCCGTCCTTTAGACAGTGCACCTGCTACTGCCCACCGCAGCAAAGGACCGAGCACACCAAAGCCAGCTCCAAGGAGTTTCCTGGCGTGGCAGTTCTTCAGACAATGTGCTGACGACAAGACACGAGTGGTTTGCACGCTGTGCAATCAGAGCCTGAAGCAAGGCATAAACATTCTCAACCTAAGCACAACTTGCATGACCAGGCATTTAAGTGCAAAGCACGAACTGCAGTGGAGTAGACACCTCAAAAACCAAGAAAGGTCTCTGGCTCCTCCTGCTTCATCTTCTGCTGCAGTCGCGGCCTCTTCATCCACCTCTGGAGTGACAGTGCCACCTGGCACCCCGCAAACAGAGGATCTGCCAGCAACACCAACACCTGCGTCACCAAGCATCTCCACAATGTCCCAGGCGAGCTTTCAGCTCTCCATATCCCTAATGCTGGAGAGGAAGAGGAAGTACCCCCCTACCCACCGCGATCCCTAGCCCTTAATGCCAGCATTTCTAAATTACTGGCATTTGAAATGCTGTCATTCCATCTGGGGGAGACAGATAGTTTTAGAGGTCTTATGGCGGTTGCTGTCCCACAGTACGTCGTGCCCAGTCGCCACTACCTTTCAAGGTGAACCATCCCTTCGCTGCACAACCAAGTAGGGTACAAAATCAGGTGTGCACTGCGCAACGCCATCTGTGGCAAGGTGCACTTGACTACGGATGCGTGGACCAGTAAGCATGGTCAGGGCCATTATATCTCCATCACAGCACACTGGGTAAATGCAGTGGCGGCTGGGCCTGAGGCGGATAACAATTTGGCGCATGCCCTTCCACCACCGAGGATTGCAGGGCGCTTCAGTTTGCCTCCTGTTGTTTCCTCCTCCTACTCTGCTTCCTCATCCTCTACCAGCTCCTCATTCGGTCAGCATAACACCTTCACCACCAACTTCAGCACAGCCAAGGGTAAACAACAGCAGGCAGTTTTAAAATGTATCTGTTTAGGGGACAAACCACACACCGCGCAGGAGCTCTAAACGGGCCTTGAACAACAGACCGATGAGTGGTTTGTGCCAGTCAGCCTCAAGCCCGGCCTGGTTGTGTGCGATAATGGGCGAAATCTCGTAGCAGCTCTGGGACTAGCTGCCTGGTTCACGTGCCGAATTTGGTGGTGCAGAGATTCCTTAAAAATTACCCCAACATGTCAGAGCTGCTGCATAAAGTGCGGGCCGTCTGTGCGCGCTTTAGGCATTCTCACCCTGCTTCTGCTCGCCTGTCAGTGCTGCAGCGCAACTTCGGCCTTCCTGCTCACCGCCTCATATGCGACGTGCCCACAAGGTGGCTAGTACCACTGCTATACCTAGTAGGCTGGTTAAAAAATAAAAATAAAATTGTCAGTTACATTTTCTTTTGAAATTCAGCAATTTTTTGGTGTGATGTACCACTGCTATACCTATTAGACCAGTAAAATATTTGGGTATAATATACCTCTCCTCTACCTATTTGACAGCCTAATAATGTTCAATAATTTTTATTTAACATTTTCGGGTAACAGTAAACAATTGTTTTCTGTCATAGACCTATGCTCTACCAAGTAGACAGGTTAATTAATTTCTGTAATTTTTCTGTTACATTCTTGGGTTGACATTATACAATTTTAGACGTGAATAAACCCCTGCTCTGCATTGGTGACAGGGAATAACATTTCTGAAATGCTTCTTTAATTGATGCGCTCCACCTCCTTTGATTCAATGCTTAAACTTAAGCAAGTTGTAACACGTTTAAGCTTCAATACTTTGTCCCACATTTCCGCTATACTCTTTTGGCCAACATTTGCACCTCAATAGCTTTTCCCACAATTCTGATTGACTCTTTTGGCCCACATTTGGGCTTCTGTAATTTTATCCACATTTGCACCTCAATAACTTTTTCCACATTTCTTCTTGATCCCAATTTATTTTAAATTAAAGTAATCTCCCTTAAATGTGGTCTCTTTTTCTCATGCTCCCTCTCCGGCCTGGAACCCCGATTCCCCGCCACCCGTAATCACCATGTTAGGCTGTAAGGGATCGCCTCTTATTCGGGGGCAATTCTCACAATGATCCTCATAACCACTGGGTTTCAGGTCCAAACAGTGCAATTTATTTTACACTCTTCATACAAAACATGGCATAAAACAAAAAGCCTGCCTGTCTGGGCTCTACCTAAACATAATAAACATCGTATCCCTAACTCGGCTATACGATAGCGTTCCCACATGGAACCAGGTGCGGCTTACCACAGACATACAGTACACCAGACCTCAGGCTGTAACAAATGCAGGACCTTTGGAGGGGGTTGTGGTCTAGCAGAACTCCTGACTCTGACCTTTCAATGCTTGTTCCCGGGTGTCGCTGAGTCCCCCAAAGTCCAGGCTATTGCATAGCCTCATGGCCCCTCAGCCTTGCCTAGCTGAGACCACACTGACAGAGCCTCACCAGGCCTCTGTCTGCACACTCTCCAGAGTGAGATACACCCAGGATCCAGTAGCAGGACTAAATAGGATCCCTGGACATGAGCATGCCCTATGCAACTGGATGCTCGTGACAGGCCATCCGCATTTTCTTGCAATCGCCTGGCTCAACCTTCCCCCTGGAAGATGTTGTCAGCATCAGAGGTATCCCCTTATTTTGCAAGACCCATGCCATCAGTGCTTGGTTTGTTACCCACACTGACATCTTGCCCAAAAAACATTGTCTACAATGTTCCCATGTCCATGTGACAGGCAGACCCTCTCTTTTTATTTTTTATCTTTCTCTCTCTTTGACTTACACAGCTGCTTCTTATGACTCGCCTCTTTTTGTCTCTTTATTTTAACAGCAGATCGTACATTTCTTTTTCCTTTACTCTTAGAATTTCGATCTCGGCTTCTGGAATTCCCTTCAGAATATATTTTTATGCAAACGACAGACTCTCTGTTTGACTTCGCTGGCTCTTGCAGACGCTTAGGCCTTTTTTTCTTGTCTTTGCAAAGCTCTGTCAGCAGGGCTGGCTTGCCCCAGCTCGCTTCTTTTTCAGCAGTGATTTTCTCAGATGGTGCCTCAGTTTCAGGGTCTTCTGCCTCTTCACTGGCTCACCCCACTTCAGCTTTACCCTTGATCTCTGGATCATCCAAGAATTTCTCCCACTTCAAGAGCTCAGCCTTAGCTTCCTTGGCCTCTGTCTCTTTGGCATCCTCCTTTACTTTATTAGCCTTCTTACCATTCAGGGACATGGCATTATATCCTTGCTTTCTTAATTCCTCCTTCCCTTTCACATCAAGGTTGGAGGCACTGGGGTCTTCAGCATACTCCTTGTATTCTGGTGTTTTCTCCAGAGGCTCACCCAGTACACTGGTCTCCTTTTAGGGAGGAGTCAGGAGAGTCAGGCCATCGTAATAGCCCGGATCTGCATACTGGTCGTCCATCTCCTCATATTTCTTCCCCAGCATGCTGCTGGCTACTTGGAAGGCCTTGTAGGCGGAGGAGACATGTTTTGCGACCTGGTCCTGGTTACACACTGTCATGAGACTCTTGGCCTCTGCATCCACATCAGCCCCATCAACTGGTTCAGCCGATACCTTTTCCACCTTCTTTGCCTTGGCCAGCACCCTGGCACCACCATCTCCAGACCCACTCTTACCAGGCTCTGACTTCTTGGCACCTTCCAGAGGATCTTCCTCTTCCGGTTTCTCATTTTCTTCAACCTGCTGTGCAGCAGTACGCTCAGGCTTCTCCACCTCATAGATGGCATCTTTTGAGCTCATGAGAGCTTCCATCTCTGCTCTGAGTTGCTTGTTCAGTCTCTCAAATTCATTTCACTCCTCAAGCACTTCTTCAAGGGCTCTAGCCAAGGAGAGGGCCTTGTTCGCCTTCAGTCTCCACTTGGTCACGTTCTTCGGCATATCTGGCCGAGGTGGTTTTCTCTTCAGCCAGGAGCTTGTCCAACATCTTATGTTTCTTCTCCAATTTAGACACAATTTGTTTCTGGTGGTCCAGGTCTACCATCCGAACACGCAACTCTTGATCAAGTTAAGCCATCCTGGCTTCCAAATGACATTTCTCCTCCAAGAGAGCAGATTTTTCTGAGGCGCTGTTTAGAACCTCATCAGCCAGCTCATCTCTTTCCTGCTCTGCATGAAATCTTGATCGCTCAGAAGCTGCAAGTTCCTCTTGAAGTTGGAGAATTTCAGCTTCTATTAGTGACTCTAGTTCCTTCATCTCTTTCTGTGACTCCTCTGGAGATTCCTGCAGTTGCTCTGCAAGAACCGCTAGCCCCATCTCTAGTGTATCTGGGGACTGTGCAGAGCGAGAGAAAACATCTTCAAGTTTGTAGCTGTACTGTCCCATCAGGTCATCTACTACTGTCAGAATATGAGCTTCAGACACTAGGCTGTCACCCGACTGAACTCTCGTCTCATCAGATATAACTGTCATCTGGTCGCTACTAGAAACCACTTTAGTTTTGCTGGATCTTGACATGGTAGCCTCACTCTCGGAGTTGCTAACTGTCATGGCACATACGCCACTTACACTGTTCGTGTCATTATTAACCCTGACCTCTAGGGGCACCCATGAGTCAATCCCCACCTGGGACATTTTATTAATCATAGAAACCTGTGGAGACTGCACATCCACCTCTGGTACATGTGGTAAACCCTCTAGCCCCACCACATTGTCTGCAATGGGGTCTTCTAGCGGTGTTTCTTCAACATTTATTAACACTTTTATATCAGACACATGTTTTCCAACAGGGTTAGCTTTTTCCCCCCAATCACAGGCTGCAAAGGAAAAGGCATGTCATTATTATCACATATTTCACATGACATCACATTTCCATTATGCACTTCTTCAAACATGGTACCATCACTTTGCACCTTATCTGCACCCTTGTTCTCAATGTACAGCTCCTTCACATTATCATTTAAAGGGACAGGTACAGGTTCTGCAGGAGTTTTGTCACTCTCTGCAGAAGTGTCTCCATTACTTGAAACCTCCAAGCATAAGGAGAAATTGCGGCCCACCATTTCCTCATGTATGAGCGTATTTGTAACATCAGGTTTACAAGCCCCAGTTCTCACTGGAGACTCTCCCTCAGTGAGAACCACCTTAGAGTCCGTATTATTCACATAATTGTCCCGAACATGTAACACTCTATCAGTCCCTGGGGCGGCCATCATGCTACCTCTTACCTGGGCTAGCATGGGATCTCTGACTTTCACCACCTCAAATCTAGCTTTGATCACAGGCTCTTTGGGCGACCCAGAAACCTTCTCCCCTGCAGGTTTCTGCGAGGGAGCAATCACAGCAGGCTTATCCGCCTGTCCAGACACAGTTTTTTCTCTGTGTGACTTATTACCTACAGGACCAGCAGGTATCAACTGCCGCCGGCTCACTATCACTGGGTCTGCCACATAGTTAATAACAGGAACAGTCTTACCCTTTGTAATCAACCATTCTGACAAAGCAGTAAGATTATTTCCCGTGGACTCATCAAGGTTGTGGTTGCTCCTAGCAACAGCTTTACTGCACCTCCTCTCTAGGACTCCGGACACAGTCGCAGGGAAGATATGCACTCCTGAGAACCGCACCGCTCTCCACCTCTTTGTCTTCCAGACGGTTGCCCTTGGCAACGGCACATATCAGCTGTTCATCGGATACTCCAGGTACACATTTTGTAGCATTTTCTCCGCTCCACAGCTGCCAAAATAATGGGAATACTTTGGCAAGCACAAACTCCACTTCCAGGGTCTCACATTTTAAGAGCTCCCACTGCACAGGGCCATAGTCTGTTATAAAGGTCAGAGACACGGTGACATCTGTCTCTGGCCCTATCTCCAGAAAGTCAAGAATTTTGGGCAGGACCTGAGACACTTGGTGATCGGGGGATCCCGCTGGTGGTTATACTAGACTCCCTCCAACATCTCACAGGACTTTTCCCACGCGCTCCACAATTTGGCAGGTCAGTTTCTTTTACTGTGCCCTTTAAATCCCTGCACACCTTGCACCTCAGAAAAAAAAAAAAAAAGTCCAGATTAACCAGCAGTTTTCCAGCAGCACCTGCTCCAGCTCCAGCGAACAAGCAGGCTTCCAGCCTTTTAAATCACTGCACAGCAACACAGCAATTCCTTGGCAACATTCAGCAGCACCTGCTCTTTTCCGTCAGGTCGTTGCCCCTAGCAACCTGCTGTTGTTGTTGCCCACATCCTCCACCAATTGTAAGGGATCGCCTCTTATTCGGGGGTCATTCTCACAATGATCCTCATAACCACTGGGTTTCAGGTCCAAACAGTGCAATTTATTTTACACTCTTCATATAAAACAAAAGCCTGCCCATCTGGGCTCTACCTAAACATAATAAACATTGTATCCCTAACTCGGCTATATGATAGCATTCCCACATAGAACCAGGTGCGGCTTACCCCAGACATACAGTCCACTAGCCCTCAGGCTGTAACAAATGCAGGACCTTTGGAGGGGGTTGTGGTCTAGCAGAACTCCTAACTCTGACCTTTCAATGCTTGTTCCCGGGTGTCGCTGAGTCCCCCAAAGTCCAGGCTATTGCATAGCCTCATGGCCCCTCAGCCTTGCCTAGCTGAGTCCACACTGACAGAGCCTCACCAGGCCTCTGTCTGCACACTCTCCAGAGTGAGACACACCCAGGATCCAGTAGCAGGATTAAATTGGATCCCTGGACATGAGCATGCCCTATGTCCCGGACTGGAACCTGGGGAAACAACACCTCAATGTTCACATTGCCACAGGTGCATAAAAGAACATCAAAAATAGATAGAGCAGATATCAAATTGGATCCTGAACATCAAGGGGACGTGCAACATGGTGGGTGGGGCAGTATTTATGCACATGCCTACACAAACTAACTGACAGGGGTCAGCCCCTGCAAATTCTTGGTCTCTAAATTGGGCACATGGCCTGAGCTTGCCCTTTACGCCTTGGAGGTGCTGCTTGCCCTGCAGCCAGTGTATTGTCTGAACGTGTGTTTAGCATGACTGGAGGGTTATATTTCCCAATGTTTTGGGGTGTACCCTAATTTAAAAAAAATTAAATAAATTTAAAACCAAAAAGCAGTGTAGGCTACCTCCTCTTCCACCTACACTGCCACATCCACCACCTACTCAACCTCCTTCTCCATATGGACCTGGTCCTCCTAGATCAAGATTTTTTTTTTTTTTTTTTACGTATTTTATGTTATTTTAAGTCATTTCCCTATCCACATTTGTTTGTTATGCCATTTGCAGCCCTCTAGCCCTTCCCATGAAACTTTTACAGCCATTTTAGTGCTCAAAAGTTCGGGTCCCCATTGACTTGAATGGGGTTTGGGTTCGGGGTCAAGTTCGGTTCAAGTTTGGATCCCGAACTCAAACTTTTTTCCGAAGTTCGGCCAAACCCGTCGAATCCGAACATCCAGGTGTCCAGCTCAACTTTACCCATGACACATCCATCAGGTGGGACAGAACAGCCAATTGAGACTTTTCTGCACATGGACACCCCTCCCAACCATATAACACAACTCGATCTGGCAGCCAGATTATGTGTTTTGCCAGTGTAGGGAGAGGTTGCATTTTGGAGCAGGGACAGTTAGGGACACCAAACGCTAGCTAATAGGGCCACAAAAGTTATTTTAAGGACTGGTATAGGTGTGCTATCAATAGGTGTGATATAAAGGGGTGTGATATACTTATAATATACTTTCTTTTTTTCTTTTTCAATTTTTTTAAATTAATTTTCATAAAGAAGAGATTACAAACATATAGCAGGACATGCCTGCTGTGTAGGCACTTATAATGAGAAAACAGGTGATGATGTTCTAAACACAATCGATGTCATTGTCAAGGGACTTGTACGCCCGTAAAAGATAGTGACAGCAATGGCATAAAGCATTGGAGATATACAGATTCTTATCTTCCTGAGACATCAATGCGCCTTGATTATAGTGAATACATCATATTTCGGGTATACACAATGCCAAATGAGCAAGACTCCTTAAGTCCCGGGCTCCGCACAGTTCCACGTCCTGAACCCAAGCATCCATCTCTCACATGGATACCTTTGTCCAGAGACTCAGGAGAAAATGTAGAGGAGATATAATATACTTTCTAACAAAGAGATTGTATTATAGTGTATTTGTATTGTGCAGCAGTTGTGTGTGGTTCTGCTACGATACCACAGCTATATAGAGGTACAAACGCTATTGGAGTAACTAATTGCAATCGGTGTGATATACCTGTTGCCCCTCAAAAAACTGGTTGAGGGCTGCGATATACCTTCTTCCACAAAATCCTGATTGAGGGGTGCTATATACCTGTTTCTGCCTAATAATGATTGAGGGGTGCTATATACCTGTTTATGCCAAATATTGATTGAGGGGTGCTATTTATCAGTTTCTGCCAAATACTGATTGAGGGGTGCTATATACCTTCTTCAACAAAATACCGATTGAGGGGTACTATTGCTATATATCTTTTTCCACCAAATACTGATTGATGGGTTCTATATACCTGTTTCTGCCAAATACTTATTGAGTGGTGCCATACACCTGTTTCTGCAAAATGCTGATTGATAGGTGCTATATACCTGTTTCTGCCAAATACTGATTGAGGGGTAACATATACCTTCTTCCACAAAATACTGATTAAGGGGTGCTATTGTTATATACTTTCTTCCATCAAATACTGATTGAGGGGTGCAATACACCATTTTCCGCCAAATACTGATTAAGGGGTGTCATATACCTTCTTACACTAAATACTGATTGACGGCTGCTATTTCTATATACCAACTTCCACAAATACTGATTGAAGGGTGTAATACACCAATTTCCCTAAAAGAATGATTAATAGGTGCCATATTCCTGTTTGCGCCAAATACTGATTGAGGGGTGCTACATACCTGTTTCCACCAAATACTAATTGAGGAGTTCTAGATACCTTCTTCTACTAAATATCGATTGTGGGGTTCTATTGCTATATACAGTACTTTTTTCCACAAAATACTGATTGAGGAGTGCTATATACCTGTTTCTGCCAAATACTGATTGATAGATGCTATATACCTGTTTCCACTAAATACTGATTAAGGGGTGCTATATACCTGTTTCCACTAAATATTGATTGAGGGCTGCGATACACCTGCTTCCACAATATACTGATTGAGGGGTGCCATATACCTGTTTCCGCCAAATACTGATTGAGGGGTGCTATATACTTGTTTCAACGAAATACTGATTTAAGGGGTGCTATATGCCTTCTTCAACAAAATACTGATTGAGGGGTGCTATATACCTGTTTTCACGAAATACTGATTTAAGGGGTGCTATATGCCTTCTTCAACAAAATACTGATTGAGGGTTGTTATTGCTATATACCTTCTTCCGCCAAATACTGATTGAGGGCTGCTATATACCTGTTGAGGTATATGAGGGGTGTCATTTATTTGTTTCCGCTAAATATTGAATTTGGGGAGCCTTTAGGGGAGCCATATACCTTCTTCAACAAAATACTGATTGAGGGCCGCAATACACCTGCTTCCAAAAAATACTCATTGAGGGGTGTCATATTCCTGTTTGAGGGGTGGAATAACCCATTTTCCTCCAAATACTTATTGAGGGGTGCCATATACCTTCTTCCACAAAATCCTGATTGAGGGGTGCTATATATTTGTTTCTGACAAATACTGATTAAAGGGTGCTATATACCTTCTTCCACCAAATACTGATTGAGGGTTGCTATTGCTATATACCTTCTTCCACCAAATACTGATTGAGGGCTGCGATACACCTGCTTCCAGAAAATACTGATTGAGGGGTGCCATATACCTACTTCCACAAAATACTGATTGAGGGGTGCTATATACCTGTTTCAGCCAAATACTGATTGAGGGGTGCCATTTACCCGTTTCCGCTAAATACTGATTTAAGGGAGCCATATAACTTCTTCAACAAAATACTAATTGAGGGCTGCGATACACCTGCTTCCACAAAATACTGATTAAGGGGTGCCATATTCCTGTTTCTGCCAAATACTGATTGAGGGATGCTATATATTTGTTACCGCCAAATACTGATTGAGGGGTGCCATTTACCTGTTTCTTCAAAATAGTGATAAAGGGGTGCTATATACCTGTCTCCACCAAATACTGATTGAGGGGAGCCATATACCTTCTTCCACCAAATACTGATTGAGGGGTGCAATAACCCATTTTCCCCCAAATACTTATTAAGGAGTGCCATATACCTCCTTCTACAAACACCTGATAGAGGGGTGCTATATACCTGTTTACGCCAAATACTTATTGAGGGGTGCTATATACCTGTTTCCATCAAATACTGATTGAGGGGTGCTATATACCTGTTTCCGCCAAATACTGATTGAGTTGTGCTATAAACCTGTTTCCGCCAAATACTGAATGAGGGGTGTAATTTATCTGTTTCCGCTAAATATTGATTTTGGGGAGCCTTTAGGGGAGCCATATACTTTCTTCAACAAAATACTGATTGAGGGCTGCAATACACCTGCTTCCAAAAAATACTCATTGAGGGGTGTCATATTCCTGTTTCTGCCAAATACTGATTGAGGGGTGCTATATACCTGTTACCGCCAAATACTGATTGAGGGATGTCATTTACCTGTTTCTGCCAAATACTGATTAAGGGGTTCTATATACCTGTTTCCACCAAATACTGATTGAGGGGAGCCATATACCTCCTTCCACAAAATACTGATTGAGGGGTGCTATATACCTGTTTCTGCCAAATACTTATTAAGGGGTGCTATATACCTTCTTCCACAAAATACTGATTGAGGGGTGGAATAACCCATTTTCCTCCAAATACTTATTGAGGGGTGCCATATACCTTCTTCCACAAAATCCTGATTGAGGGGTGCTATATATCTGTTTCTACCAAATACTGATTAAGGGGTGCTATATACCTTCTTCCACAAAATACTGATTGAGGGTTGCTATTGCTATATACCTTCTTCCACCAAATACTGATTGAGGGCTGCGATACACCTGCTTCCACAAAATACTGATTCAGGGGTGCTATATACCTGTTTCAGCCAAATACTGATTGAGGGGTGCCATTTACCCATTTCCGCTAAATACTGATTTAGGGGAGCCATATAACTTCTTTAACAAAATACTAATTGAGGGCTGCGATACACCTGCTTCCACAAAATACTGATTAACGGGTGCCATATTCCTGTTTCTGCCAAATACTGATTGAGGGGTGCTATATATTTGTTACCGCCAAATACCTATTGAGGGGTGCCATTTACCTGTTTCTGCAAAATAATGATAAAGGGGTGCTGTATACCAGTCTCCACCAAATACTGATTGAGGGGAGCCATATACCTTCTTCCACCAAATACTGATTGAGGGGTGCAATAACCCATTTCCCCCCAAATACTTATTAAGGGGTGCCATATACCTTCTTCTACAAACTCCTGATAGAGGGGTGTTATATACCTGTTTACGCCAAATACTTATTGAGGGGTGCTATATACCTGTTTCTGCCAAATACTAATTGAGGGGTGCTGTATACCTTCTTCCACAAAATACTGATTGAGGGTTGCTATTGCTATATACCTTCTTCGACCAAATAATGATTGAGGGCTGCGATACACCTGCTTCCACAAAATATTGATTGAGGGGTGCCATTTACTTGTTTCCGTTAAATATTGATTTAGGGGAGCCATATAACTTCTTCAACAAAATACTAATTGAGGGCTGCAATACACCTGCTTCCACAAATTACTGATTGAGGGGTGCCATATTCCTGTTTCCGCCAAATACTGATTGAGGGGTGCTATATACTTGTTACTGTCAAATATTGATTGAGGGGTGCCATTTGCCTGTTTCTGCCAAATACTGATTAAGGGGTGCAATTTACCTGTTTCTGCCAAATACTGATTGAGGGGAGCCAAATACCATCTTACACAAAATACTGATTGAGGGGTGCTATTGCTATATACCTTCTTACACAAAATACTGATTGAGGGGTGCAATAATCCATTTTCCTCCAAATACTTGAGTGGTGCCATATACCTTCTTCCACAAAATAATGATTGATGGGTGCTATTGCTAAATACTTTCTTCCACCAAATACTGATTGAGGGGTGCAATACACCTTTTTCCGCCAAAAACTGATTTGGGTGTCATGTACCTTCTACCACTAAATTCTGCTTGAGGGCTGCTATTTCTATATACTTTCTTCCACCAAATACTGATTGAGGGGGGGGGCGGAGCTAGCCGCGGAAGGGAATGGTCGCCTGAGCTGAGAGCTCCTCACAGCAGCACCTTATTTAAAGCAATTTGACGGGTTCCCACCCTGCTCTATGATGGGGAAATCTAACAGAGACAAGTCTAAAGAGACACAGATGACGCCCAAACATGCCAGAGGACAATCCGACCTGGATAAGTTCCTAAGGAAGAAGTTATCTTCACCGGCAGTTAGATCCAAGATGGCGCTGGATGCTGCGGCCGCCGCCGCCGCTACATGCACTGAGGGCTCAGATGATGAGGGCTCCTGCGCAATGTCCGAGGGTCGCAGCGAGCGTGGCTCGACACCCATCACCAGGGCTTTCCTTAAAGAGTCACTGGCCCTCGCCTTTGAACCAGTCCTGAGAGAACTGTCCGCTATCAAAACAGAGTTTAAACAGACAGGACACAGAGTGGCAGCCCTGGAAGACTCCCAGCTCGCCATAACTAATCATAGCCGGGCGATGCAGTCAACAGTGGAAGAGATCCAGGAGCATTTGAACACCACTTACCTGTACCTGGAAGACCAGGAAAACAGAAGCCGTAGAAAGAACATTCGCATCAGGGGTGTTCCTGAAAGCGTGCAAAGAGAGGACATCTTAGACACGGTCAGTCACCTCTTCTCCTCCTTACTGGGACAGGAAAGGGCAGAGAAAATAGTTATAGAGAGAGCCCACAGAGCCCTCAGACCCAAGCCACCGCCTGAAGCGCCGCCACGAGACATTGTTTGCGGCCTGCTGAGTTTTGTCGACACAGCCGCCATCTTAGCTGCCGCCAGGCATAAAAGCGACCTGACAATTGAAAACGCCAAAATACAGCTATACCAAGATCTTGCGGCAAGCACTCTGGCGAAGCGCAGGCAGCTCAAGCCACTCACCGATCTCCTTAGGGAGAGGAGACACCCTCTGCGCTGGCTCTTTCCTTTTGGCCTATGTGCTACCATAAATGGAAAACAGGTCACGGTCCGGCATCCAGCAGACCTCACCAAAATGTGGGACGCTTTACAGATCGACCCTCTAGACATCCTGCAAGCGGAACTTCGGGACACTTGAAGGTCCCCACCATCAGTCAAGAATATTTAACTCCCCTCAGGAGATGTCCGAAGATCAAGCCGGCATCCACACTAGTCCCAAAAACGGTTAAATGGACTTTCAAGTATTGTATATGTTTTCATGTTTTAGGTTGCTATATTGGGGTCCGTAGTGCTGCCATTACCTTCTCACCTAATACTTACCTCCTATGGTATAGCGCCCCTTGAAGCGGTAACCTCATTAGAACTTAGTCAAGGCGCGTCCTAATACTGGTGAGGGGGTAATGGGGTGTTATGTATTTCTGCTCTTCACAGGACCTCCATATACCGCATAAATATGTCACTGTACAATAGCATTTTACCTGTTTCAGGAATGCTTCTCTTCATGTTATTACCCCATTGCTTAATTATCGCGAGGGAGACCCGTATTTATAACGAGTCTCCTAGCTTCTATTTAGGTGGAACCCCACTGCCTCAATAATGTACCTGTGCTGTGAGAGGCCCATACAGGCTTTGTGTATTTCACAGTTCTCTCCCCCCCCCCCCCCTACCTACCTCCCTACCTCCCTTTCCTAACTTTCTCCTTATTCTTCTTTTGCTAATCACTACCTTCCCCTCCCTACTCACATCCTTCTCTGAGTACCCTCCCCTACTGAGGGCCACTAAGTACCTGCTCTCTTTGAGTATTAATATGCCTAATCTCGGTTTTATATGTTTTGTTTATAGTTTACAAAGATGGGTATTGTTCTCAGCAATTTCTGGTCCTCTGAGATGCAACAACTGGCATGTTCTGAGTACTAACATACTCAATTTTGTTTTTATATGTTTTGTTTATAGTTTTTCAAGATGGGTACCGTTTTCAGCAATTTTTGATCCTCTGGGATGCAACTTCTCGCTTGCTCACACAACCCACCACACTTCATGGATTCCTGGAAGGTAACCTCACTAAACGTAAATGGACTTAAAGTTCCCCAGAAGAGAAGTCAGGTCTATCAGATGCTTAGGAGAGAGAGGACAGACCTTCTGTTCCTACAGGAGACGCACTTTAGACACAACCATATAACAACCATTTTCTCTAAACAATACTCAAAATGGGTTCATAGCTCCCACTCTTCTGCCTCTAGGGGGGTGTCCATTGGTATTGGAACCAGTATTCCCTTTCAAATCCAGGCGCAATACGTGGATCCTGAGAGCAGATTCTTATTCCTGAAAGGCACGCTCTTTGGTAATAGGCTGACCTTAGTTAACGTATATGCTCCTAACACTAAGCAAATTCCCTGGTTGATTAGGGTTTTGAAATTGCTTAAAGATTTTAGAGAGGGATTACTGATTCTTGGGGGTGATTTAAACCTAGCTTTGGACCACTCCATGGACTCCACCTCGGGGGCCCCTAAACACTCTGCTACACAACTCCGTAGATTGCGGAAATCGCTCTCTGATCATCAAATCACAGACACTTGGAGAGTAGCTCACCCTAGCGACAGAGACTTCACGTTTTTCTCTGCTGTTCACGGATCTTTTCAACGCCTTGATTATCTCTTTCTCTCAAATCATGTCCTAGAGAGGATTAAGTCCTCTTCTATTGGGCAGATTACAGTGTCTGACCACGCCCCTGTCTCTCTGATGTTCCAACTGAAAGGCCTCCCTCCTAAAGCTTGGTCATGGAGACTTAATGAGACCCTTTTGGAAAATGACAGAGACAGACTTAGGCTGGAGGGAAAACTTGAAGCCTTCTTTGCATTGAACTGTACTCCTCTTATGGATAAGGCTATGATTTGGGAGGCTCACAAGGCGTATATGAGAGGGGAGCTCATATCCTTAGGCACATGGGTTCGCAAACAAAGGACGCTTCAAGTTGACTCCATTTTGGCACAAATCTCTGTTTTGGAAAACACCTCACAAAGAGATGCCTCAGATGCCCATTATAAGGAACTCACTAAGCTAAGATCCCAGCTGAAGGACTTGTTAAACATTAAATCAGCTAAGGCCCTCAGAGCTGCCAAATACAAGGTCTACATGCACGGTGACCGGGGCTCTAAGCTACTCTCACAAATGATAAAAGGACATAGGGAGAAAATTTTTATACAGGGAATCAAGTCCAAAAAGGGACATCAGCTTACCAACACCCCCGCAATAGCAGAGGAATTTGCTAAATTTTATTCCTCCCTATATAACCTGGAATCCAATAGTCCTGAACATACATTGACCAAAATTGAGTCCTTCTTGGAGACAACTAAAGTTCCGACTCTAGACTCTTCAGAAAAAGAAATGTTGCTGTCTCCGGTAACGGTAGAGGAGATACTAGAGGTCATGGCAAGTACCCCTTCAGGGAAATCCCCGGGTCCTGACGGATTACCTATAATTTACTACAAAAAGTTTAAGAAAATTCTTGCCCCACATTTAGCAGACCTATGCAATTCCTTATTGAAAGGGACCTCCCTCCCCCCGCAATCGCTAATCGCCCACATAACAGTTATCCCCAAAGAGGGGAAGGACCCCGCTAAATGCAGCAGCTACAGACCAATCTCCCTACTTAATGTAGATATTAAACTATGGGCCAAACTTTTAAGCCATAGAATAGCGAAGCTACTCCCTAAACTAATTGGCGAGGAACAGGTGGGTTTTGTGAAGGGGCGGGAGGGCAAACACAATGTTAGCAGAGTCTTACACGCCATATACTATGCGAAAAAACACAAGATCCCGTTGACCCTGTTAGGAACTGATGCTGAAAAAGCATTTGACAGGGTCAATTGGACTTTCATAGAGAGCACCCTGCGCCATTTCGGTTTCCCGCCTGTGTTTATTGCTGCTATTTTTTCGCTTTACTCAAAACCTTCAGCCAGAGTCCTAGTAAATGGCGCCTTATCCCCACCTTTCAATATATCCAATGGAACACGACAGGGCTGCCCTCTCTCTCCAGCTCTGTTTATTTTGACCCTCGAGACTCTCCTTTGCAAATTAAGAACTTCTGAGGTTATCAAGGGACTCCAAGTGAAGGGGAAAACCCATTCTTTGGCGGCCTTTGCGGATGACCTTCTTCTATTTATTACAAATCCAGCAGTTGCAATTCAGGAGGTGATAAGAAATTTCACAGACTCCGGAGAAATCTCAAACTTCAAGGTCAATTATGACAAGTCTGAGATTCTTAATATCTCAGCCCCAGATAAACACATGATGGAAGTTAAAGGGAACCTGTCACCTGGATTTTGTGTAAAGAGCTGAGGACATGGATTGCTAGAGGGCCGCTAGCACATCCGCAATATCCAGTTCCCATAGCTCTGTGTGCTTTTATTGTGTCAAAAAAGGGATTTGATACATATGCAAATTAACCTGAGATGAGTCCTGTCCTTGACTCATCTCAGGGACAGGACTCATCTCTGGTTAATTTGCATATGTATCAAATCGTTTTTTTGACACAATAATAGCACACAGAGCTATGGGAACTGGATATTGCAGATGTGCTAGTGGTCATCTAGCAGCCCATGTCCTCAGCTCTGTACACAAAATCCAGGTGACAGGTTCCCTTTAAAAAGCACACTTCCTTCCAATGGCCCAAGGAAGCTATTAAGCACTTAGGAATCATGATCCCGGCAGATCCCTTACACCTGTTTAGACTTAACTATGTTCCCTTATTTAGCAAAATCAAAGCCTTCCTGGCCTCTATCAAGCTACCTTTTCTTTCTTGGTTGGGTAGGAAGAATCTACTGACTACTTATGTCCTTTCACAGATCCTTTACACTCTGAGATGTATACCCATCCCGCTAGCAAACAAATTCCTCTCAAATTTCCGAGGTCTCTTCAGTAACTTTCTTTGGTCCAATAAAAAACCATGACTAGCATACCCCCTACTGGTTAGGAAAACAAATAGAGGAGGATTATCCTTACCGGATCTTAAAACCTATCTACATGCTATCCAGTTGGAGAGGTGGATCGAATTGGCTAGACCCCATAACGATTCACTACATGTAGCCTTAGAGAAAGCCATGTTAGGTGAGGACCCCGCCCACAACTTTTGGGTTGCCCCCCAAATTAGGAAGAAAAGGTATCCTCTTAGTGCCCTAACGTATTGCATGTTCCAATTTTGCAACAAATCGTCGGCCCTTTCAATGTCTACCAACAAATTATCCCCCGTAGCCCCACTATCTGTCCTCCCGTACTATCTTAACAAAGGTGGAAGCGATTTCCATAAAGCCTGGTCGTATCTTTCAGACCTTAAAATTTCTGACCTAGCTAAAGCTGAAAACCTACAGGAATTTCTAACAAAGGCTCAAGCTTATATTCCTGAGTCCCTTCGCTCCAGGCTAGTTGAATTAGACCTAGAACTCAGTTGTAAAAAGTATAGGAAATCACATGTAGCGCCTTATGATGACCCCACTTGGCTCGAAAATTACATCCTACTCCCCTCCCCCCCCCCCACTAAAACCCTCTCCAAGTTGTACTCCCAACTTATATTAAACTCTTCAAGTGAGAAACCCACCTACTTAAGAGCTTGGGAACGGGAACTGCAGATATCCCTGTCGGATGAGGACATCAATACGGTTTTGAAGCATTCCCATGGATTCTCGAGATGTATCCGCATCCAGGAGAACTCCTTCAAAATTGTATCCAGATGGTACAGAACCCCAGACTTCCTGTATAGAGCCCATCTGTCGCCCTCAGATAAATGTTGGCGTTGTCAAGACGAGTGTGGAACTATCTCACACATCTGGTGGTCCTGTAAGGCTATTTCCAACTTCTGGACAGAAGTGGAACAAATTACTAACAAGGTCTGCAGCTTCCGTATCTCTTTAACTCCAGCTCTTGTACTTCTGTGGCTGCCACATGGAAGCTTCAAACCTTCCCCTAATAACCTGTCCACACATATGATAGGAGCAGCAAAATTTGTTGTTCCCACTAAATGGAAAAATACGGATCCACCTACCATCAAAGAATGGTTAGGAAAAGTGCACCAGATTTGTCTCATGGAAGAGATGGTTGGTTGGGAAAGGGGTAACAGGAATAGCTTTTTAAAAACGTGGCAACCATGGTTGGATTTTTATAAGAACTATAGTTAGAATCTAACACTCCCACCCCCAATGGAAAGCATTACCATGCAAACACCCACTGATTCAGTACTTAGACCTTTCAGAATTCACAGAATTCACATATACTGGAACCTCCTCTCTCTGCCCCAATGTATACGTTTAGTGACACACTTCTAGCCCATACACTCTAACGTGGTCTTGATTGCTTGAACATGTGTATGATGCAAGATTGCTCCCATGCCCCGAATCACGAGACTGAAACTACCCATAGGTTACGTTCTATGTGTTATGGATTGACTATGCAGTTATTTATCATTTGCCATGTGACGTGCTCTATTCTATCGTCATGGATTGACATCTAGATTCATATATTGCCCCCCTGAAGTTGGTCTATGAGTAAATAGTCCGCTGTTTTTTCTATGAAATGTCCTAACTGCTCTTGTTTGCTGCATCTAGATTTAT
This sequence comes from Bufo gargarizans, assembly GCF_014858855.1. Lineage (NCBI taxonomy): Eukaryota > Metazoa > Chordata > Amphibia > Anura > Bufonidae > Bufo > Bufo gargarizans. The sequence goes on from NC_058080.1 coordinate 198,260,033, forward strand.
GCTTGTATCACCTAAATAGGGATATGAATATCCTACCTTCTCGCTACTGCAGCACATCATGTGTTTGATGAGCCTTGTCTTACTGTATCGAACTATCCATGTTTGTTTACTTATTGAAAACTCTTCAAAAATAAAGAATTTACAAAAAAAATACTGATTGAGGGGTGCAATATACCTACTTCCACGAAATCCTGATTGAGGGGCGCCATATTCCTGCTTCCGACAAATACTGATTGAGGGGTACTACATAACTGTTTCCACCAAATACTAATTGAGGGGTTCCATATACCTTCTTCCACTAAATACTGATTGAGGGATACTATTGCTATATACCTTCTTCCACCAAATACTGATTGAGGGGTGCTATATAACTGTTTACACCAAATACTGATTGATGGGAGCCATATGCCTTCTTCCACAAAATACTGATTAAGGGGTGCTATTGCTATATACCTTCTTCCACCAAATACTGATTGAGGGGGTGTAATACACCATTTCCCGCTAAATACTGATTGAGGGATGCCATATACCTTCTTCCACAAAATCCTGATTGATGGGTGCTATATACCTGTTTTCGCCAAATTTTGATTAAGTGGTGCTATTTATCAGTTTCCGACAAATACTAATGGAGGGGTGCCATATACCTTATTCCACAAAATACTGATTGAGGGGTGCTATGGCTATATACCTTCTTTCACCAAATACTAATTGAGGGGTGCGATACACATGTTTCCACAAAATACTGATTGATGGGTGCCATATACCTGTTTCCGCCAAATACTGATTGAGGGTTGGTATATACCTCTTTCCACCAAATACTGATTGAGGGGTGCTATATACCTTCTTCCACCAAATACTGATTGAGGGCTGCGATACACCTGCTTCCACAAAATACTGATTGAGGGGTGCCATATACCTGTTTACGCCAAATACTGATTGAGGGGTGCTATATACCTTCTTCCACCAAATACTGATTCAGGACTGTGATACACTTGCTTCCACAAAATACTGATTGAGGGGTGCTATATACCTTTTTCCGCCAAATACTGATTGACGGTTGCTTTAAACCTATTTCTGCCAAATACTGATTGATGGGTGCCATTTACCTGTTTCCGCTAAATATTGATTTATGGGAGCCATATACCTTCTTCATCAAAATACTCATTGAGGACTGCAATACACCTGCTTACACAAATACTGATTGAGTGGTGCTATTTATCAGTTTCTGCCAAATACTATTGGAAGGGTGCCATATACCTTCTTCCACAAAATACTCATTGAGTTGTTCGAGGGGTGCTATTGCTATATACCTTCTTTCACCAAATACTAATTAAGGGGTGCGATACACCTGCTTCTACAATATACTGATTGAGGGGTGCCATATGCCTCTTTCCGCCAAATACTGATTGAGGAGTGTTACATACCTGTTTCCACCAAATACTTATTGAGGGGTGCTATATATCTTCTTCCACAAAATACTGATTGAGGGTTGTTATTGCTATATACTTTCACCAAATACTGATTGAGGGGTATAATACACCATTTTCCGCCAAATACTGATTGCGGGGTGTCATATACCTTCTTCCACTAAATACTGATTGAGGGCCTGCTATTTCTATATACATACCTTCTTCCACCAAATACTGATTGAACGTTGCAATACATCTACTTTCACCAAATACTGAATGAGGGGTGCCTTATTCCTGTTTCCACCAAAGACTAATTGAGGGTTGCCATATACCTTCTTTCACTAATTACTGATTGAGGGGTATTATTGCTATATCCCTTCTTCCACCAAATACTGATTGAGGGGTTCTATATTTCTGTTTCTGCCAAATACTAATTGAGGGGTGCCATATACCTTCTTCCACAAAATACTGATTGAGGGCTGCTATTGCTAAATACTTTCTTCCACTAAATACTAATTGAGGGGTGCAATACACCATTTTACGCCAAATACTAAATGAGGGGTGTCATATATCTTCTACCACTAAATACTGATTGAGGGCTGCTATTTCTATATTCCTTTTTGCACCAAATACTAATTGAGGAGTGCAATATACCTACTTCCACAAAATCCTGATTGAGGGGTGCCTTATTCCTGTTTCCGACAAATACTAATTAAGGGGTGCCATATACCTTCTTCCACTAATTACTGATTGAGGGGTACTATTGCTATATCCTTTCTTCCACCAAATACTGATTGAGGGGTGCTATATATCCGTTTCTGCCAAATACTTATTGAGGGGTGCCATACACCTGTTTCCACCAAATTCTGACAAAAGGGTTCTATATACATGTTTCTGCCACATACTGATTGAGGGGTGCTATATACCTTCTTCCACTAAATACTGATTGAGGGGTGCTATTGCTATATACCTTCTTCCACCAAGTACTGATTGAGGGGTGCAAGATACAATTTTCTGCCAAATACTGATTAAGGGGTGTCATATACCTTCTTCTACTAAATACTGATTGAGGTGTGCTATTCCTATATACCTTCTTCCACAAAATACTGATTGAGTGGTGCAATACAGCTTCTTCCACAAAATACTGATTCACTGGTGCTATATACGTGTTTTCACCAAATACTGATTGAGGGGTGCAAGATACAATTTTCTGCCAAATACTGATTGAGGAGTGCCATATACCTTCTTCCACTAAATACCGATTGAGGTGTCCTATTGCTATATACCTTCTTCCACCAAATACTGATTGAGTGGTGCATTACACCTTTTTCCGCCAAATACCGAATCAGTGCTGCCATATAATGTCTTCCTCTAAATACTCATTGAGAGTGCTATTGTTATATACCTTTATCCACCAAATACTGATTGACTGGTGCAATACACCTTTGACAGCCAAATACTAAATCAGGGCTGCTATATAACGTCTTCCTCTAAATACTGATTGAGGGTACAATTGCTATATACCTTTATCCACCAAATACTGATTGAGGGGTGCATTACACCTACTTCCACAAAATACTTATTGAGGAGTGACATATACCTGTTTCCTTCAATTACTGATTGAGGGGTGTTATATGCCTCTTTCCACCAAATACTGATTGAGGGGTGCCATATGCCTTCTTCCACAAAATACTGATTGAGGGGTGCTTTTGCTAAATACTTTCTTCCACCAAATACTGATTGAGGGGTGCAATACACCATCTTCCGCCAAATACTGATTGAGGGGTGTCATATAACTTCTACCACTAAATACTGATTGAAGGCTGCTATTTCTATATGCCTTCTTCCGCCAAATACTGATTGAGGGGTGCAATATACCTACTTCCACAAAATGCTGATTGAGGGTTGCCATATTCCTGTTTACGCCAAATACTGATTGAGGGGTGCTACATAGCTGTTTCTGCAAATTACTAATTGAGGGGTGCTATTTACCTTCTTCCTATAAATACTGATTGAGGGGTTCTATTGCCATATACCTTCTTCCACCAAATACTGATTGAGGAGTGCTATATACCTGTTTCCGCCAAATACTGATTGAGGGGTGCTAGATACCTGTTTCCGCCAAATACTGATTGAGGGGTGCGATATACCTTCTTCCACAAATACTGCTTTTCTCTACGGACTTAGGCAGAGGTTCATTTAGAAAATGACAGGCAGAGGAAGAGTCAGACCGTTCCGCAGTGATGGTAGGGGTCGGGCAGGTGCATCAAGCCGGAGCCTAAGTTGGAAATTAGAGAAGGCGCATGCGACAACTTCAAAGGGCACACCAGAGTTGGTTGAGTGGCTCACTCAGCCATCCGCTTCTGCGCCCTCCTCTTCCTCTGTATCTACACCCTACTCACTCTCTGTTATGTGCACCCCCAAAGACGCCACCATCACCACCACCAACATAGCCCCTCCACTCGATTTAGAGGAATTATTTTCTTATCCATTCCCAGACTTTTCCGATGCGCAGCCATTCGGATTAGGCAGAGGGGGTAGTAACGGCCGCCACCAAATGGTCTGATGACAGTACCCAGATCGTCCCAAGGAGAGCGGTCCCTGCTGTTGCTGCTTACTCCAAAATCTCTAATTTCAGTTGTGGTGAAGGTGACAATGATGACATGTCACATCTTGCGCTCCCAGTACGCCGGCACATGGCTCCGCATTGACGGCTTTTTTTTACGTGTCTGCTGCTGATAATATTGTTGCCATCTGCAGCCTGTGCTATCAATGCATAAGTTGCAGTAAGTCCAACAGTCACCTAGGGACGACCGCCTTAAGAAGGCACCTGGTTTCCCATCACCAAGCCCAGTAGGAGCAACGCCGTCAGAACCCACAAAGCCACACCCCTGACTCTTCTCCTTCGCCTCCCATTTGTGCTCCACTCCACCTTCCACCTTGCCGTCGTTGCATTCATCTGCCACAAGGCAGGCTTCCGTGGCCCAAATGTTCGAGTGTAAAAAAAATTATGATAATTCTCTTGCCCAACGGCTGACCGCTTGTCGGAACTGCTAGCACGCCAACTACTGCCATATCAATTGGTGGACTCAGGCCTTTAGAAAATTTGTGGGCATTGCCACACCACAATAGACGGTCCCCGGAAGGACATATTTCTCCCAGAAGGGCATCCCTGAACTATATGGCCACATTCAGCGGCAAATTAATATATCTCTGGCACAGTGTCAGTGCCAAGATACATCTGACCACAGACACGTGGTCTAGAAAACACAGGCAGGGAAGGTATGATACATAACTTATACTGCCCACTGGGTAAACCTTTTTTTTTTTTTAACAATACATTTTTATTGTAACATTTTGTAAAGAATAGGAGCTGTAATATACAATAAGTGAGTTGTATACATACAATATTTTTGAGAAAAAGTTGTAAAATATTACTAAAAACAATAGTAAGAAAAAAACAATTGATAGATTGCACTCTATGAATATGATATGACCCTTCATCGGTAAAGGATACATAAAATGGAACAAAGGGAGTGAAAAAATTAGCGGATTATAATTGCTATGTAGCTTATCAGATAGCTAAGGATTTACAACAATTATAAAGGTGAAGTATATAAAAACATTCATTTTTTTTACTTCCTTGTCAGAGAGGTAGAAAGGATATTGCACAATTTGCTGTCAAGCCAGGCCTCCCATCTAAAGAGGAATGAAGCTTTACTATTATTAGCCGATGCCCAAACACTTTCAAACCAGCAGTTATTGTCTACTTCTTTAGTAATTTTATGGATTAAAGGTAGATTGTTTTCTTTCCAGCAAGATGCAATTTTGTTGCATGTTACTATAATGCAATGCATGATAATTGATCTGTAGTGTAATGGGAAATCGGTGATCCCAATAGAAAGTAACGCTAATTCTGGAGAAGGTTGAACTGGGAATTTACAAATCTCCAAAATAAGATTAAAGGTTTGGGTCCACAAAGTCTTCACAAGTCAGCATTCCCACTACATGTGAAAGTAGTTTCCAAGGGAGGACTAGAATGTTTCTGAACCTTATATTGTTCCTTCTGAAGCGATCTTCAAGATCTGCTATTTTTAATTTAGTAACCGCAAGCTCATCTTCAACTACATTATGGCCATCTACGAAAGTGTTATGGGCAGGCACAAATTCTTAATTTTTTTTTCCAAATGGGCTGTGCGTTCCCCAATTGAGATCAAATCGATATGTAAGGTGGCAAAGGAGTCTCTAAATTCCCTTTGTATAGCTTCTGTAAGATCTCGTGCGTGCTCTGCATAATGCTTAATGATATAGTGGAGGAGAATAAACTTTTATCAGGTGATCACTTGCTGAAGGTGTATTTGGTGAGTGAGATTTATAGGATCCCTCTGAGGAGTGCCGAGTGCCATCTGAGTGGTGGGAAGTGCCGCCATCTTGAGAGAGACTGGGCGCTGGAGGGAAGAATGCCGTCATCTTCTTTAGACTTGTTGTTCTTTTTTTCCCCTTGTCATTATCAGGGAGGTTGTCCAGGGGTTGCAGAGGGTATGGAGGGTCTTGTGGAGTGCAAAAGTCCCCTTATGGTGTGTTCTTTGAGCCGATGTGATCCACGAGGCACAGAGCTCACCTCTCACGCGTCCGCTCCATTTGGCATCTAGCCACGCCCCGTAAACCTTCTGTAGGCCATCAAGCATGTAACCTGTGGCTCCCGTGTGGATTTGGTGTTACCGCCAAGGATTGCATGCAGGCCTGCCTCTTCTTTTCCTCCACCTACTCCATCCTCCATTTCCTCCTCGGATGACTCCTCCTTTTCCACTGATACCACCTCTTCCGCTGCACCCCCTCAGCTCCCGAGAACCTATTCAACGTGCCAGGTGAGACGTTGCCATGCTGTGCAGCGGCTGTTGTGTCTGGAAGCCAAGAGCCACACGGGTCCTGCACTCCTTTCAGCCGACGAGTGTCTAACCCCGCTCAATTTGACAGTTGGTAAAGTGGTGTGCGACAACGGTGCCAATTTGCTGAGTGCGCTGAAATAGGGCAAAATAGTACACGTGCCGTGCATGGCACACGTCCTGAACTTAGTCGTGTAGCGATTGGTTGCTAAATACCCCAGGGTCCAGGACGTCTAGCCATTTTAGAAGATCTTACACAGCCATGGCTCGCCTTCCTGATGTTCAGCGGCGACACCACTTGCCCGTCAGACGTCTGATTTGTGACTGCCCGACTCCACCTTGTATATGCTTTATAGGCTGATCCAGCAGAAAAGTGCAGTTAAAGACTACCTGTACGAACTCTGCGGCAAGACAGGTTGATGAGATCACCAAACTGGTCAGTCGCAGCCAGGGCGCCATCAGTGACATCATACCTTACACCTTCTTTCTGGAGTGTGTATTGCATCATATCATTGATCAAGCTGTCAAGGAGCAGGAGCTGAAATATGAGGAAGTCACTATGCTAAATGAATTCCCTGGGGGGGCTATTCCATCTGACACCAGTAAGCAGGAGTCTGAAGAAGAGGAGGATGGTGCCTGGGGGGAGGAGGAGGAGCAATAAGAGCAGGCTTTAAACTTTTTAGGGATCCCTGGTGTTGTCTGTGGATTGTGGGAGGAGACCAAGGATGCCATTCTCCTGGGAGATGAGCAGGAGCCAATTTAGTGAAAATGGAGGCCTTCGTGTTCCAGTGTTTGAAGAGGGACCCCATATAAAAAGCATAAAGGGCAAGGACCAGTACTGGGTGGCAACGTACTTAGACCCCCAGTACAAACACAAAATGGCGGACATGTTACCAGCATCACAAAGTGCTGTCAGAATGCAGCATTTCCAGGCCTTGCTGCGAAAGATGTTGCATTCTGATGTTGCGGGCACTGGCAGAGGAATTTCCACCCACAGAGAAACAGTTGCGGGTACCAATCCTACCGCACATGCAAGAAGAGGGCGGTTTGAAGATGTGTTAGTCACTTCGGATATAAGATCATCCTTGCAGCCAACCCATCAACAGCAGTCCTCCGGATCCAGCCTCAGGGAACGCCTAGAGCAACAGGTGTCTGACTACATTGGGTTAACGGCTAATGTGGACGCTCTGAGAAGCGAGGGACCCCTGGACTACTGGGTGTGTAGGCTTGACCTTTGGCCAGAGCTGGCACAATTTGCCATGGAACTCTTGGCTTGCCCCTCGTTGAGATTCCTGCCCAAAAGGCAGTTCAGTGCAGCAGTAAGGATCGTGAACTATAAGCGCACTTGCCTAGCTGACGACAGTGTGGACTACCTCACATTTCTAAAAATAAATGAGGCATGGCTCTCAGGGGAATTCAACACATGTGACGACCACATTTAATTGAATTTTCTCATGCCAGCCCACACATATTTGCCACCAAAGAATGGTCCCTGTCTTATGTAAATACAGCAGCATAAAATGCCTTTTCTGTCTGGTGAATGTCTAATGTTTGGGGCCTATACTCCACTGGCCTGCAGTAAAATTGGTATCCAATGACCATCTAATATACCTCAAGCCAAATAATCACTAGATCTTTTCTGTACATTGAATTCCTAATTATTGGGGCCTCGGAGGAATTCAACACCTATGACGACCACGTGTTATTGAATTTCACCTATTATCATTTGGGGTTTATTCAAGAGGGGGGATTTCATTAGCCATATTTTTATTCCAATTTTATATTTTAGTTATTTTAAACATATGTATTTGACATGTATTTGTACTGGCCTACAGTAAAATTGTTATCCAATGACTGTCTAATATACCTCTAGCCACATAGTTACTTAATCTTTTCTGTCCGGTGAATGCCTAATGTTTGAGGCCTGTACTCCACTGGCCTGCAGTAAAATTGTTATCCAATGACCGTCTAATATACCTCCAGCCACATAATCACTTGATCTTTTCTGTACGGTGAATGCCTAATTTTTGGGGCCTTGGAGGAGTTCAACACCTGTGATGGCCACGTGTTATCAAATTTAACCTATTATCATTTGGAGTTTATTCAAGAGGGGGGATTTTGTTAGCCATGTTTTTAATCCAATTTTATATTTTTAGTTCTTTAAAACATATGCATTTGACATGTATTTGTACTGGCCTGCAGTAAAATTGATATCCAATGACTGTCTAATTTACCCCCTGCCACAAAATCTATTGATCTTTTCTGTATGGGGAATGCCTAATATTTCGGGCCTGTACTCCAATGGGCTACAGTAAACTTGTTATTTAGTGACCGTATAATGTACCTCGAGCCACATAATCACAATTATCAGGTGAATGCCTATTTTTAGGGCCTAAAATAAAATCTTTCTAGGCTCCAGCAGGGCACATTTTTGAGAATTTCACTTTAAGACATATTTTTTGTGGGATTTTTTGCCATTGATCCCCCTCTAGTATGTCACTATCCATGTTGTGGGACTATTTTTTGAAGGTTTTTCAGGTTCGCCTCCCATTAAAGTGAATAGGGCCCGCCGCGAACTTGCGGTTTGCAAACATTTAATCATCCCGGCCGATGTTCATCCATCACTACATATAACTGCACCGCTGAACAGCCAAAGAAGCTTTAGAATATATTAATGCACTGCTGAACGGCAAACAATACTTTTTTTTTTTGCACTAATACATGTCAAAAAGGGCTGTAATTTTCTCAATGCACCACACAACGGCAAATACTTTTTATTGTGCCAGGAACGAATTTAGAACATATAACTGCTAGTGTTGGGCGAGCATGCTGCTCAAGTCAATGTATTTAAATGTAATTTAGCATCTATTTCTGAAAAGTTTCTGATGGGATTTGAACTCCCAACTCCTTGTACATTAAAGGCAAAGATCTTATCCACTCAGCTATAAAGCTGAATGCTAAACTGTGTAAGAAAAACCTCATAGTCGTTTCTGATGTAGTGAGTATTCCTATCCAGCAGAAGACTTATTTTATATTTCTGTGCAATTTAACATGTAGCTCTATAGTGTAGTGGTTAATGTCCTTGCCTCTAATGCACAAGGTTGGGAGTTTGAATCCTCACAGAAACCTCTATATATATATGTACAAGTTTTTTGCCATAATATATTTACATATATTATTATATATTTAGAATATATAATATATTATAATTTGGGTCGAGCGAACCCGAACTGTAAAGTTTGGGTTCGTACCAAGCTTTATGATTTTTGGACCCAGGTCCCGAACCCGAACTTTTCAGCAAAAGTTTGGGTTTGGTGTTCGGCGAGTTAATGGCGCTTTTTGAAAGGCTGCAGAGCAGCCAAGTTACAAGCGTTTAACTCATGTGCCCTTAGGAGCCATCACAGCCATACCTACTAATGGCATGGTTGTGATTGGCCAGTGCAGCATGTGACCCAGCCTCTATATAAGCTGGAGTCATGTAGCGCTGCATGTCACTCTGCTCTGATTAGAGTAGGGATAGGATGCTGCTGCTGTGAGGGATAGAATAGGAAAGAATCAGAAGTTCTTGTTAACTCAGCAATCCACATAGATTTCGTTTTCTGGGTGCAGTGCACAATCTTTTTACCCTGCCCTAAGCCCAGTGACACAAAAAAAAATTATCCGTCTTTTAGTTAGGTAGGCGTCCACAGCCATTTTATACAAGTTCAGTACACCAGCACAGCATATGTGCATTTGTGACAGTCAAATACAAGCTTGAAATACTGCAATTCTATTCTGGGTTTTAAAAAAATCACCCATTTTTTGCAAGACCGTACATCTGGGGCATATGCTGCATTTGTTAGTGTGAAATACAAGCTTGAAATACTGCAATAATATTCTGTGTTTAAAAAAATACTAGAATTGAGCGGTCACCTGGATGTTCGGGTTCGAACTTGAAAAGTTTGAGTTTGAGACCCGAACTTGAACCCGAACCCCATTGAAGTCAATGGGGACCCAAACTTTTGAGCACTAAAATGGCTGTAAAAATGTCATGGAAAGGGATTGAGGGCTGCAAATGGCATCAAAATGTGGATAGAGAAATGACTTTAAATAACATAAAATACGTAAAAATAAAAAATAATAATCTTGATCTAGGACAGTGATGGGCAAACTGTGGCTCTCCAGCTGTTGTAAAACTACAAATCCCATCATTCCCTAGCTGTAGGCAAACTGGGCATACTGGGAGTTGTAGTTTTACAACAGCTGGAAAGCCGCAGTTTGCCCACCCCTGATATAGGAGGACGAGGTCCATATGGAGTAGGAGGTTGATGAGGCGGTGGATGTGGCGATGTAGGTGGAAGCGGCGGTGGAGGAGGAGGAGGTAGCCTACACAGTTTTTTTTTTAAATGTATTTTTATTTTAAAAAATTTGGGTACACCTTAAAACATTGGGAAATATAACCTGTGATAACCCCCTCCAGTCGTGCTAAGCACATGTTCAGAAAATACACTGGCTGCAGGGCAGGCCAGCACCTCCAAGGCGTAGAGGGCAAGCTCAGTCCATGTGCCCAATTTGGAGACCCAGAAGTTGCAGGGGGCAGAATCATCAGTCAGTTTGTGTAGGCGTGTGCAAACATATTGCATGTCGCACATCTCCGCGATGTTCACGATCCAATTGGATATCTGCTCTATCATTTTTCTATGTTCTTTTCTGCGCCTACCATGTTGCTCACGTTTAGCGGCGAATCAGGGTACCGCACCAGAGAAGGAGCGTGAGAAAGAAAGACCACATCCAAGGGAGATCAATGGATGAAATTTTATTGTGATTGAGCGGAAATGTGGGAGAAGCTATTAAAATAGAAGAATTGAAGGAAAGGAGGGGGCGTGCGGCAATTACCCACTCCCGACTCGGGGAGGTAGTGACGATAAATAACAATTCAGGACTCTTAAGATTGAATGATTAATAAAAAATTATAGGTAATGTCACTGGGGTATTTTGGATTTGAAAACGTTAGCCAGGAAAGGCCCTGCTGCTGCTTTGACTCTAGATAACTTCTGCCTGATCGCATGTCCCTGTGACGTCCACTATCCATTTGGATATCTTCTCTATCAACTTTCGATGTTCTTTTCTGAGCCTACCATGTTGATCACGGTTATCTACAAATCAGGGTTCCACGCCAGAGAGGGAGTGTGAGAAATGGAGACCTCATCCAAGGGAGGTCAATGACTGCAATGGGATGAAGCAGAAATGTGGGACAAATTATTAAAGAAGAAGAATTGAATGAAAGGGTCAATTAAATGGGTTAATGTCACCAACTAATGGAACAGATTATTTTTAAACATTTCTGTCCCTGTCACCTATAGGGGTTTATTCACCAGGGTTTTTTTCACGACAAAAATTGTAAAATGTCAACCCAAGAATGTAAAAGAAAAATTAGTGAAATTTATTAAGCTGCCAACAAGGTAGAGCAGGGGAATAACACAGTCAAAAATTTGTGAATTTCCCCCGAAAATGTAACAGACAAATTAGTGAAATGACATAAAATAAAATACGTACAAATAAAAATAAAATACATTAGATTTTTGAGGTGGAGGTCCATATGGGGTAGGAGTTTGAGGAGGCGGTGGACGTAGCGGTGTAGGTGGAAGCAACGGTGGAGGAGGATGAGGTTTTTGATTAATTTTATATATTTTTTTTATTAGGGTGCACTCCAAAAGAGTGTGAAATATCCAAAATACAAGAATGAGCAATTGTGCTGTAGTATAACAATGGCTGGTTAAGGCCGGCATACATGTCTATTCTACACAAGGTACGGACAAGTCCTTTGGGATCCATGCCTGGTTCATTTTAATAAACGTGAGCATAGCCACATTGGCTGTGATAACGCCCCCTGCCATGCTAAACACACTTTCAGATAATACACTGGCTGCAGGGCAGGTCAGCATCTCCAAGGCATAAAGGGCAAGCTCAGGCCATGTGCCCAATTTTTGAGACCCAGAAGTTGAAGGGGGCAGACCCGTCATTCAGTACGTGTAGGTGTGTGCACATATACTGCTCCACCATGTTGGTGAAATGCTGCCTCCTACTAAGACGTTCCATATCAGCTGGTGGTGCTGGTTGTTGTGGCGTGCTGACAAAGCTTTTCCACATGTCGGCCATGCTAACCCTGCCTTCTGAGGTGCTGGCAGTGCCCCAGCTGTGTTGGCAACCTCTTCCTCCTCCTCTGACGTCTCCTTGTTCTTCCACTGTGCCCCCGCTGTCAGGTGGGAATGCTACCAGCAGCATGTCTACCAGCGTGCGCTTGTACTCGCACATCTTACGATCATGCTCTCCAGTGAGGGAATTAAGGATGGTACGTCGTCCTTGTAATGGGGATCCAGCCAGTAGTCCACACAAGTTAGAATTTGGGCACCTCAGCGGTCATTGTGGAGACACTGCAGCATGTAATTGCTCATGTGTGTCAAGCTGCCCAGAGGCGTATCGTCTGTGTCCTCTGTATCCCCCCATCCACGCACTAGTGATGGCCATGAGTTGGTATGGGTGCCACCCTGCTGTGAACATGGTTACTCCTCCTCATCCGCCACCTCGCCATCCTCCAGAACTGTGCCCTGGCTGGACAATTGTGTACCTGACAATTGTGTTTGTGGGTGCAACAACCCACCCTTGGAGCCACTTGTGAATGATTGGCCGGAAATGCTATGAAATGATCCCTCTTCCTCCTCCTCCTCAGGGCCACATCCTCTTCCATCATCGCCAGCAGCGTTTTTTCAAGGAGGCATAGAAGTAGGATAGTAGCGCTGAGAACAGTGTTATCGGCACTTGCCATTGTGGTAGAGTACTTGAAACAGTGCAACAAGGAACACAGGTCTCGCATGGAAGCCCAGTCATTGGTGATGATTGTCCACAGCTCCTGCGCGGTGTGGGGTTTGTCCCCCAAACAGATAAGTTTTAAAACTGCCTGCTGTTGTTTACCCCTGGCTGTGCTGAAGTTGGTGGTGAAGGTGTTACGCTGACAGGATGAGTAGCCGGTAGAGGATGAGGAAGCGGAGTAGTAGGAGGAAGCAACAGGAGGCAAACTTAAGTGTCCTGCAATCCTTGTGGTGGAAGGACATGCGGCAAAATGCTATTCGCTTCAGGCCCAGCTGCCACTGCATTTACCCAGTGTACTGTTGTGGAGATATAACGTCCCTGACCGTGCTTACTGGTCCACGTATCTGTAGTCAGGTGCACCTTGCCACAGATGGTGTTAAGCATTGCACACCTGCTTTTGTCCCCCACTTGGTTGTACAGGGAAGGGATGGCACACCTGGAAAAGTAGTGGTGGCTGGGCATGACGTACTGTGGAACAGCCACCGCCATAAGGCTTTTAAAACTCTCCGTCTCCACCAGATGAAATGACAGCATTTCAAAGGCCAATAATTTTGAAATGCTGGCATTCAGGGTACAGGGATCGTGGGTGGGTAGGGGTGTACTTCCTCTTCCTCTCCAGCGTTTGGGATATTTAGAGCTGAACGCTTCCGTGGGACATTGTGGAGATGCTTGGTGACCAAGATGGTGGTGTTGCTGGCAGGTCCTCTGTATGCGGGGTGGCAGGTGAAGAGCAGAAGAGGACGCAGGAGGAGCCAGAGACCTTTATTGGTTTTTGAGGTGTCTACTCCACTGCAGCTCGTGCTTTGCAATTAGATGCCTGGTCATGCAGGTTGTGCTCAGGTTGAGAACGTTTATGCCTCACTTCAGGCTCTGCTTGCACAGCGTGCAAACCACTTGTGTGTTGTCGTCAGCACATTGTCTGAAGGACTGCCACACCAGGGAACTCCTTGTAGCTGGCTTTGGTGTGCTTGGTCCCTTGCTGCAGTGGGCAGTAGCAGGCGTACTGTCTAGGGGACGGCCGCTCCACTTTTGCACCTTGCTCCCTCTTCTGCTGTGCTGGTAGCTCTGTGCGACCACTGCCTCTTCCTCCGAACTACACAGGTCACTCGCATGACCTTGATTCCATGTGGGGTCGAGGACCTCATCTCCCTCCACATCATCTTCCATCCAGTCTTCACCACTGCCCTCCTTGTCAGTCTGCACACTTTTGAAAGCCACAGCAATTGGCACCTGTGTTTCATCATCATCCGAGACATGCTGCGATGCTCCTCCCATGTACTCATCTTGAAACAAGTCGTTGGCATCAGTGCACTCAATCTCTTTCACTTCTGGGGCAGGGCTAGGTGGATGGCCCTGGCAAACCCTGCTAACAGAGTCATCAAAAAGCAGAAGAGACTGGTGCATGACTTGGGGCTCAGACTGCTTGACTGATTTACAATGGGGTAAGGTGAAAGACCGATGGACATCGGCTGCAGGTGCCAACTCTGATCTTTCAGCAGGAGACTGGGTGGAAGACAATGTGAAGGAACTGGAGGCACTGCCTGTACTTTTTCTGGCATCACAATTCGTAGAGCCGCTTTAGGCCTGACCAAATACCGCTGAAGGTTCTGTTGCCTACTCACACCTGAGGAAGGTGTTTCACTTGTGCGTGTAGCTTGCACAGATCGACCACATCCTCTCCCTGCAACAGGAGCTCCACCAGCAGCACCACGACCGGGGGCAACGTCCCGTATTTGATGCTCTCCTCATATTTCTCAAATTTAGGATCTTGCCGAAAATGGGTGTTTTTTTAATAACAGTATAGCATAGCAGTATGTAAAGGGTGTATCTCACAATGACAGATGCAGCAAAGGCCTGCAAAATTACGTTTTTTGCCCAAAATTTGAGGTTTTTTTTTATAGCAGAATAGAACAACAGTATCTAAAGTGTGTATTTTGCAATGACAGATGCTGAAAAGGCCGCAAATTAAGTATTTCGTCCTAAATGGGTGTTTTTTTTTTTAAACCAAGAAAATTATAGCTGTATTTCTAGCTTAAATTGCACACTGACTAATGGGGCAGAGGCCCCAGATGGAGGGTATTGCAAAAAAAATTGTGTTTTTTCAAAGCCAGAAAATTATTGAAGTATTTCAAGCATGTTTTAAGAATAAAAGCTTGTTTTTAACAATCACAGATGCAGCAAAGGCTGCATAATTGAGTTATTTGCCCAAAATGGGTGTTTTTTGAATAACAAAATATGACAGCAGCATATAACGCTTGAATTTCACACGTACAGATGCATCAAGGGCTGTAAAATAGAGTATTTTGCCAAAAAAGGGTGTTTTTTAAAACCCAGAAAAATAAAACTGTATTTCTAGCTTAAATTGCACACTTACTAATGCAGCAGAGGCCCACGATTGAGGGTATTCCAAAAAATGGGTGTTTCTTTAAACCCAGATTATTATTGCAGTATTTCAAGCTTGGATTTCAATGTCACAAAAGCACATATGCATAAAATGGCCGCCACAGCCCACCTAACTAACAGACGGATACAAGTTCTTTTTCTCTGTCACTGGGCTCAGGGCAGGGTAAGAAGATTGTACACTGCACCCACACAACTAAATCTATGTAGATCGCAGAGTTCAATTGCAGTTCTGATTAAAGTTTTAAAGTTTCTTTCCTATTCTCTCCCTCACAGCAGCAGCATCCTCTCCCTACACTAGTAACAGCTGTTTTTTGGTAACAGAATATGAAAGCTGTATATATTAAACATGAATTTAACACTTGCAGATCAGGAAAGTTCTGTTTTAAAAAAAAACAAATGTGTGTTTTTCAAACCCCAGAAAATGATGGGTGTATTTCTAGCTTAAATTGCACACTGACTAATCCAGATGTTGTAGATTGCCCTGATTGTGCCCTGCACCCACACAACTATTTCTAGGTAGATCGCTGAGTTAGATTCTCTCCTATTCTCTCCCTGAAATCACAAGTCTAGCAGCATCCTCTCCCTACACTTGTAACAGCAGAGTGATGTGCAGCGCTACGTGACTCCAGCTTATATAGAGGCCGGGTCACATGTTGCACAGGCCAATCACAGCCATGACATTAGTAGGCATGGTTGTAGTGACTTTGAAGGGCACATGGTTAAACGCTTGTTGATTGGCTGCTCTGCAGCCTTTCAAAAAGCGCTAAGAAATCGCCGAACACCGAAACCGAACCTAAACTTTTACTGAAATGTTCGGGTTCGGGTCCAAAAATCCTAAATTCAGTAAGAACCCGAACTTTACAGTTTGGGTTTGCACACCCCTGCTCATGAACAAGAAGAGCTCTAAGATAGGTACTGCAGTGGCCTGCCTTTGCCAATTCTGTTTCTAACATACAAATACCAGGACAGGACACCCATCAATCACACATTGATCCAACACTTGAGGACATTATAAGCAGCCACAGCCACTCTAGGTAATAAATGGTGTATCCTAGAAAATCCCTTTTAAATCAAAGAATCACTTGAAAACTATTAAAACTTTATTAGAAGTATCGTGACATTGCTATTTTAATATTAGAGGTCATATTAGACACACAACTTTAGATTTACGTGAGCTTATGATTCTTCTAAAAAGAAACAAGAGATGGGAATGAAATAACATGTCAAGTAAGAGACAAGGCTTTTTTTATGTTAATGCTCTTTTTTGACATGTAAAACATTGCCATGTTCCTAAAACAACTTATTTTGTTCTGAGCTGCCTGCTCTCCTGGCTAACTTCCAGAAGTCAGATGTGTTGAGCACATTATGATGTCCTGCAGAGATAAATGTAATGTTGTATATGAAAGAACAATGTAGAACTGTTTCTTCAGTCCTACAGCGTTCAGCAAGCAGAAGAATTAAAGTATTAGCTATTTTCAAGCTACTTATGCAAATTAGAAGTATATCCTATTTATATGGAGCAGAGCCATTATTTATTCTTAAAACATACTGTAGTTTTATCACTTACAGATATGTTGTGACTAGAGATGAGTAAAACTTTTCAGATTCGGTTTGGTTCCGGTTTGCTAAATTTTTTCGTCTAGACCCAGATTGATTAGTCCTGAACCAAAATGGTTCCAACTGCCCTGGAAATTGGAATATAACACCCTTTGGTCTCCAATTTTTTAGGAAAACTCTTTCTGTAATTTTTTTTCTCTCCCTCTCCCCCTTCCTCATATGATTTTATGAGTGCGGGACAATAGCCCTGAGGGTAACCTATGATGTTGTGTGCTCCCGTGCGCACAATGTATGCCGCTCCGGGACATATGGCCCACTCACATACCATATGTCTCGGAGGGCATACGGTTGTGTGCATGAGCCCTTAAAGGGATTCTGTCACCAGGATTAACGCTATAGCAATATTTATATGTGCCCATCAGTCTCCGTGCGGTGTTTAAAATGATCCCACTGTATATGCTCTGTGTGTGTTAGATTCTTATAAAAACTGATCTTATTGATATGTAGGAGCCCAAGGGGTTTTCTTACATCTGTTGGAGCCCAGCCACGCCCATCGATCCGGAGCCCAGCACCGCCTACCACTTAATTGATTCACTCCACTTGCCCTGACGTAATTTCTTCTCAGTGCTGTAGTCTCGCACAGGCACAGTGGACACTTCAGTCTGCGCCCATGCGGACTACTGGCACCGGCTTCGACGAGTCAACTGTGCATGCGCCGGCTCCCTTTTTCCGGTGCCTGGCTACAGAGAGCCATTATAGTGGTGTAGAACACTGTGTCTTGCAGTAACAGACATAGAGAGTCTGCTTTGGTAGTGAAATAATACTGTGAGTCCATATGACATGCAGACGACAGGTGTTGCTCTTAGAATCACTGCACACTTCACTTAGTTGGGCAGTCACAGGGCCAAAACTTACCAAATAACTCAAGTATTAACTCAGCCTTACAGGCCAATGTTAGCACCAAGAAGAAGCACACTCCTTTTACACCGTCATCAGCTGATTCTACATAGCTGTCTACAGACCCTGTTCTATTAAACGCTTATACAAGTAGAGCCCCCCGATAGAGTGGAGAGGGTGTCAACAGTAAGTTTGTGTTGATGTCACTGATTATTTTGCCCTTCCTCTGATCCGTCAGAACCATAACCCCCAAAAACAGATCTTGTCTACGAAGCATCCGCCTTTACTCGTTCAGCATTTGGTCAGTAATCCATCAGTATTGCTAATGCCCAAAAAAAAAAAGGAGTGGATCCAAAACAGAGATGTCACATAAATGGAATATTTGCATGTCTTCTGTGTTTGTACCCACTCCTGCTTTTGGCTACCAAATCACAAGCCAATTCTGATAGGACCATACAGGCCAAATTTCATACCGCAAAAGGAGGTGTACAATCATCCATACATTTTCAAAAAAGCCAGTGTCACATAAAGATTTTCACCACTAAGTAATTTGTTCCATACCGCAAAATGAGGTGTACATTCACGCATACATTTTCAGAAAAAAAGCCAGTGTCACATAAAAAATTCCACCACTAAGTAATTCGGTCCATACCGCAAAAGGAGGTGTACATTTACGCATAAATTTTCTGAAAAAAAGCCAGTGTCACATACAAAATTTCACTACTAAGTACTTCGGTCCATACCGCAAAAGGAGGTGTACATTCACCCATACATTTTCTGAAAAAAACCAGTGTATCCATGTTCCTGGTTGCCAAGGGCAACATCCAGTTCTGTATCAGTGTATGCTGGTTGCCAAGGGCAACACCCAGTTCTGTATAAGTGTATGCTGGTTTCCAAGGACTACGCCCAGTTCTGTATCTGTGTATGCTGGTTGCCAGGGGCAACATCTGTTTCTGTTCCTATGTGTCTTGGCTGTCTGAGCTCCGGTGCTGAAGAGGTTAACGTCCCCTGTCTGCTGTGCCTGGGTGTGTTTTCCGAGGTGCCATGTTACCCAGATATATAGTCCTGTGAGCTGTGGTTCTGCGGGTCAGTTCTGGTTTATTCAGTTCTTGTCAGTCTGTCCTGAGTCCTGTCTGTGGCTGCTAAGTTCCACCTTGCTTCTGTTCCTGGGGGTTTTCAGTTACCCTTCTGCGTGGTGTCGCCTGGTTTTGCATTGTTAGTCTGTTCGTCTGCACCTGCTCTGTTCTGGTGCATTTGATATACAAACCGGATTCCAAAAAAGTTGGGACACTAAACAAATTGTGAATAAAAACTGAATGCAATGATGTGGAGATGGCAAATGTCAATATTTTATTTGTAATAGAATGTAGATGACAGATCAAACGTTTAATCCGAGTAAATGTATCATTTTAAAGGAAAAATACGTTGATTCAAATTTTCACGGTGTCAACAAATCCCCAAAAAGTTGGGACAAGTAGCAGTAAGAGGCTGGAAAAAGTAAATTTGAGCATAACGAAGAGCTGGAAGACCAATTAACACTAATTAGGTCAATTGGCAGCATGATTGGGTATAAAAAGAGCTTCTCAGAGTGGCAGTGTCTCTCAGAAGCCAAGATGGGTAGAGGATTACCCACAATGTTGCGCAGAAAGATAGTGAAGCAATATCAGAAAGGTGTTACCCAGCGAAAAATTGCAAAGACTTTGCATCTATCATCCTCAACTGTGCATAACATCATCCGAAGATTCAGAGAATCTGGAACAATCTCTGTGCGTAAGGGTCAAGGCCGTAAAACCATACTGGATGTCCGTGATCTCCGGGTCCTTAAACGACACTGCACCACAAACAGGAATGCTACTGCAAAGGAAATCACAGAATGGGCTCAGGAATACTTCCAGAAACCATTGTCAATGAACACAATCCACCGTGCCATCTGCCGTTGCCAGCTGAAACTCTACAGTGCAAAGAAGAAGCCATTTCTAAGCAAGATCCACAAGCTCAGGCATTTTTACTGGGCCAGGGATCATCTAAAATAGAGTGTGGCAAAATGGAAGACTGTTCTGTGGTCAGACAAGTCACGATTCGAAGTTCTTTTTGGAAATCTGGCACGCCATGTCATCCGGACCAAAGAGGACAAGGACAACCCAAGTTGTTATCAACGCTCAGTTCAGAAGCCTGCATCTCTGATGGTATGGGGTTGCATGAGTGCGTGTAGCATGGGCAGCTTGCAAGTCTGGAAAGGCACCATCAATGCAGAAAAATATATTTAGGTTCTAGAACAACATATGCTCCCATCCAGACGTCATCTCTTTATGGGAAGACCCTGCATTTTTCAAAAAGATAATGCCAGACCACATTCTGCATCAATCACAACATCATGGCTGCGTAGGAGAAGGATCCGGGTACTGAAATGGCCAGTATGCAGTCCAGATCTTTCACCTATAGAGAACATTTGGCGCATCATAAAGAGGAAGGTGCAACAAAGAAGGCCCAAGACGATTGAACAGTTAGAGGCCTGTATTAGACAAGAATTGGAGAGCATTCCTATTTCTAAACTTGAGAAACTGGTCTCCTCGGTCCCTAGACGTCTGTTGAGTGTTGTAAGAAGAAGGGGAGATGCCACACAGTGGTAAAAATGGCCTTGTCCCAACTTTTTGGGGATTTGTTGACAGCATGAAATTCTGATTCAACATACTTTTCCCTTAAAATGGTACATTTTCTCAGTTTAAACTTTTGTTCCGTGATTTATGTTCAATTCTGAATAAAATATTAGAAGTTGGCACCTCCACATCATTGCATTCAGTTTTTATTCATGATTTGTATAGTGTCCCAACTTTTTGGGAATCCGGTTTGTATCCTGTTCTGATCTGTTCCTGCTCTGTATAATGTTATTTGTTCCTGTTCTGTTCCATGTTTTCGCCTAGCAGAGCGCATCTGCATCTGGGCGCCTAACAGTGTGTAACTGCGTCCTTTATCTGTTTTTGCCCTGTATGTCTGTATTCATGTTAGCCTAGCATTGCTTAACTGTGTCTGTTGTCATGTCAGTATTCCTGTATAGTGTGGCAGTCCATGTCAGCCTCCGGAAGGGGGTTCTGGGCTTCCCCGGAGGGGGAATTTCTCACCTGTGTGTTCTTATGGTTCTGTTTGTCTGTTTTACTGGAGGTTCCACCAGCCTGTTCCTGGCAAGTAGGGACCAAGTGCACCGGGACCTTCCTGGAGGTGCAACCAAGTGAGCACTCGGCCAAGTCATCCCCACCAGCCTGGGCTCTCTGAAGTACGGGGCTCACTGGCTCTGCCCTCTGGGTTTTGCTGTGGTCCTCCTTGGTTGGTTCTGAGGTATCGTTACCACATCTGTTTACCTGCTTATCTGTCATGTCTGTTATGTTTGCCTGTGACCTGCTCGTCTGATGTCCCGGAGGTCTGCTCTGGACCACTGGCACGTGACAACCACTACGTACTTCAGTCCATACCGCAAAAAGAGGTGTACATTCACCCATACATTTTCTGGAAAAAAGCCAGTGTCACATAAAGAATTTCACCACTAAGCAAGTCGTTCCATATTGCAAAAGGAGGTGTACATTCACCCATACATTTTACATGAAAAAAGACAGTGTTACATAAAGAATTTCACCACTAAGCAATTCGGTCCATACAGCTAAAGGAGGTGTACAATCACCCATACATTTTCCTAAAAAAAAGTCGGTGTCACATAAAAAATGTCACCGCAAAAAAAAACCTCATGCATTAGAGATGAGCAAATTTTTCAAAAATGCGATTCGCCAATTCGACAATTTTTTTGGGGGAAAATTTGGTTTGATCCGAATTTATTCTCGGTATTCACATTTTTAAAAAAATATTTCCTGGCTGAGGAGAGCCTTTATACTGGTGTAGAACACTGTGCCTTGCAGTAACACTCATAGGGAGTCTGCTGTGGTAGTGAAATAAGCAGCATGAGGAGGCCACAGAGTGGCATGATGTCGAGAAATTGTGAAGGTGGCAGCAGCATGAGGAGGCCACAGAGTAGCACGACAAAGAGAGATTTTGGAGGTGGCAGCAGCATGAGGAGGCCACAGAGTGGCACGACAATGAGAGATTGTGAAGGTTGCAGCAGCATGAGGAGGCCACTGAGTGGCACGATGATGAGAGATTGTGGAGATGTCAGCAGCTTGAGGAGGCCACAGAGTTGTATGACGACAAAGTGTGGAGGTGTCAGAAGCATATGAAGGCCAGAGTAACACAACAGGAAATTGTGTTGGTGTCAGCAGCATGAGGAGGTCACAGAGTGGCATGACGACAAGGTGTGGCATTGTCAACAGCATGAGGAGGCACTGTAGCACGAAAACAAGAGATTATGGAGGTGGCAACAGCATGAGGAGGCCACAAAATAGCAAGACAACAAGATATTTTGGAGGTGGCAGCAGCATGAGGAGGCCACAGAGTTGCACGACAACAAGACATTGTGGGGGTGGCAGAAGCATGAGTAGGCCACTGAGTGGCACAACTACAAGAGATCGTGGAGGTGGCAGCAGCATGAGGAGGCCACAGAGTGGCACGATGACAAAGATTGGAGGTGTCAGCAGCATGAGGAGGCCAGAGTAGCACGAAGACGAGCGATTGTGGAGGTGGGAGCAGCATGAGGAAGCCACCTAGTGGCATGACGTCAAGAGTTTGTGGAGGTGACAGAAGCATGAGAAGGCCACAGAGTGTCATGACAAGGAGATATTTTGGAGGTGGCAGCAGCATGAGGAGGCCACAGAGTGGCACCACAACGAGAGATTGTGAAGGTTGCCGAAGCATGAATAGGCCATTGAGTGGCACGACACAGAGAGATTGTGGAGGTTGGCAGCAGCATGAGTAGGCCACAGAGTGGCACGATGTCAAGAGATTGTGGAGAGGTCAGCAGCATGAGGAGGCATCAGAGTGGCATGATGACGAGAGATTGTGGAGGTGGCAGCAGCATGAGGAGGCCACAGAGTGGCATAACGTCGTGAGTTTGTGGAGGTGACAGCAGCATGTGGAGGCCACAGAGTGTCACGAAGACGACAGATTGTGGAGTTGGCAGCAGAATGTGGAGGCCACCGAGTGGCATGACATCGAGAGATTTTGGAGATGGCAGCAGTATTAGGAGGCCATAGAGTGTCATGACAACAAGAGATTGTGGAGGTGGCAGAAGCATGAGGAGGCTACCGAGTGGCACAACATCGAGAGATTGTGGAGGTGGAAGCAGCATGAGGAGGCCACAGAGTGGCATGAAGACAAAGTGTGGAGTTGCCAGCAGCATGAGGAGCCCAGAGTTGAACGAAGATGAGAGATTGTGGAGGTGTCAGCAGCATGAGCAGGCCAGAGTAGCACGAAGATGAGATATTTTAAAGGTGGCAGCAGCATGAGGAGGCCACAGAGTGGCACGACAATGAGAGATTGTGGAGGTGGCAGAAGCACGAGCAGGCCACCGAGTGGCACAATGTCGAGAGATTGTGGAGGTGGCAGCAGCATGAGGAAGCCACGGAGTGGCATGACAACAAATTGTGGAGGTGTCAGCAGCATGAGGAGGCCAGAGTAGCATGAATAAAAGAGATTGTGGTGGTATCAGCAGCATGAGGAGGCCACAGAGATGCACGACAACGAGATATTTTGTAGGTTGCAGCAGCATAGGGATGGCAAAGATTGGAGGTGTCAGCAGCATGAGGAGGCCAGAGTAGCACGAAGACTAGCGATTGTGGAGGTGGCAGCAGCATGAGGAAGCCACCTAGTGGCATGACGTCGAGAGTTTGTGGAGGTGACAGAAGCATGAGCAGGCCACAGAGTGTCATGACAACAAGATATTTTGGAGGTGGCAGTAGCATGAGGAGGCCACCGAGTGGCATGACATCGAGAGATTGTGGAGGTGGCAGCAGTATTAGGAGGCCACAAAGTGGCACGAAGCCCAGAGTAGCACAAAGATGAGAGATTGTGGAGGTGTCAGCAGCATGAGCAGGCCAGAGTAGCACGAAGACAAGAGATTTTTAAGGTGGCTGCAGCATGAGGAGGCCACTGAGTGGCATGATTTCGAGAGATTGTGGAGGTGGCAGCAGCACGAGGAAGCCACGGAGGGGCATGACGACAAATTGTGGAGGTGTCAGCAGCATGGGGAGTCCAGAGTAGCATGAATAAAAGAGATTGTGGTGGTGTCAGCAGCATGAGGAGGCCACAGAGATGCACGACGACGAGATATTTTGTAGGTCGCAGCAGCATAAGGAGACCACAGAGTGGCATGACTACGATAGATTGTGAATGTGGCAGCAGCATGAGAAGGCCACAGAGTGGCAAGACAACGATAGATTGTGAATGTGGCAGCATCATGAGGAGGCCACCAAGTGGCATGACTAAGAGAGATTGTGGAGGTGGCAGCAGCATGAGGAGGCCACAGAGTGGCATGACGACAAAGTGTGGAGGTGTCAGCAGCATGATGAGCCCAGAGTAGCACGAAGACAGGAGATTGTGGAGGTGGAAGCAGCATAAGTAGGCCACAGAGTAGCATGACGTTGAGAGATTTTGGAGTGGGCAGCAGCATGAGGAGGCCACAGAGTGGCACGCCGACGAAAGTTTGTGAAGATGTCAGCAGCATGAGGAGGCCACAGAGTGGCATGACGATGATAGAATATGAATGTGGCAGCAGCATGAGGAGGCCACAGAGTGGCATGGTGACAAAGTGTGGAGGTGTCAGCAGCATGAGGAGGCCACAGAGTGGCATGACGACGATAGAATATGAATGTGGCAGCAGCATGAGGAGGCCACAGAGTGTCATGGTGACAAAGTGTGGAGGTGTCAGCAGCATGAGGAGGCCACAGAGTGTCATGGTGACAAAGTGTGGAGGTGTCAGCAGCATGAGGAGGCCAAAGTAGCACGAAGACAAGAGATTGTGGAGGTGGCAGCAGCATGAGGAAGCCACATAGTAGCACAACAACAAGATATTTTGGAGGTGGAAGCAGCATGAGGAGGCCACAGAGTGGCAAGACGACGAGAGATTGATAATGTGGCAGCAGCATGTGGAGGCCACCGAGTGCCACGATGAGAAGTTTTTGTGGAGATGTCAGCTGCTTGAGGAGGCCACACAGTGGCACTACGATGATAGATTGTGAAGGTGGCAGCAGCATGAGGAGGCCACCGAGTGGCACGATGACGAGAGATTGTGAAGAGGTAAAGAGCATGAGGAGGCCACCGAGTGGCATGTTGTCAAGAGATTGTGGATGTGGCAGCAGCATGAGGAGGCCACCGAATGCCACGATGATGAGAGATTTGTAGAGGTAGAAGCAGCATGAGGAGGCCAGAGTAGCTCAACGACAAGAGATTGTGGAGGTGGCAGCAGCATGAGGAAGCTACCGAGTGGCACGATGACGAGAGATTGTGGAGAGGTCAAGAGCATGAGGAGGCCACCGAGTGGCATGACGTCGAGAGATTGTGGATGTGGCAGAAGCATGAGGAGGCCACCGAGTGCCAGGATGACGAGAGATTGTGGAGGTGGCAGCAGCATGAGGAGGCCAGAGTAGCACAATGACGAGAGATTGTGGAGGTGGCAGCAGCAAAAGGAGGCCACCGAGTAGCATGACGACTAAAGATTGTGGAGGAGGCACCAGCATGAGGAGGCCACAGAGTGGCACGACAACAAAGTGTGGAGGTGTCAGCAGCATGAGGAGGTCAGAGTAGCATGATGACAAGAGATTGTGGAGGTGTCAGCAGCATGTAGAGGTCACAGAGTGGCACGACAACAAAGTTTGGAGGTGGCAGCATCATGAGGAGGCCACCTTGGGTCGGCACTATTTAATAATACACATTCTCCGACACAAAATGCTTGGCAAATTGATTGCCTGGGAATTTCTATCGAAAATTGGGATAATATATTGGTGAATTTAGGTTTAGTTTCTTATAATTTTTTAATCAAGTTTTGGTTCTATTTAATAGTAAATATGTAATAAATTGTTTCCTAAGGAGGGAGAGAATCGGCCAGTCTTCTGGTTATTCGACGACGTGGTTGCGATGCAGAAAGCATTCAAAAAATTTTTTCGCTCCACCTGGAGACGAATACTGTCAAGATTGATGCAAGTGTGATATTAGCTGATCATCAAGCCAGATACTTCTGGGTGAACCTACCTGGCATGAACAGGCCTCTAGTAGCTACAAACAATAAAAAGACAAAGCTTCAAGATTGCTTGGAGCCCGGAAGAGTCACAAAGTTCATCAAGATTCAGACCATAACTCTCAGCCCCTGGTCTCCTCATCAGGGAAAACATCACAAGTACCCAGTCATCATGGATGGAAAGGAGGATATCCTGTGGTGCATGGAGATTGAGAGGGTCTTCGGATTCTCCCCGCACTATACGTAATTCTCAGAAATGAACCGCTGCTCCCAACAGGTGCTCCTGGGAAGGTCCCAGCATCTATTCGCCCCGCTGAAGGATTATTTTGAAAGTGTGTACAAGCCACACGGGGCCCCCACGCTGCATATTTATCATGAAGACACCAGATTTTATAATATTACATTATTATATAAAGAGAAAAAAAATAAGCCCCTTCGTCACCCGGTTCCCAAGAGTGATCAGCTACTTCATCATTATCATCGAGTACTGTCTACACGTCACTGATGTCCTCCTCAACCGTCTCTCACTTATATCCTCCTCAACCGTCTCTGGGTCAGGAGCCGACCACTCTTAACATCAGCTCCCAAGCCACTCCCCTCATCACTACTTGTCCGTCTAGTGGAGGAAAGGACAGA
Organism: Bufo gargarizans; assembly: GCF_014858855.1. Classification (NCBI taxonomy): domain Eukaryota; kingdom Metazoa; phylum Chordata; class Amphibia; order Anura; family Bufonidae; genus Bufo; species Bufo gargarizans. Next base: position 198,286,780 of record NC_058080.1, read on the forward strand.
GGCAGGTTGAGGAAAGGTGAGAGCACAGGGCCTGCTCCAGGGGCATGCCAACTAAGGGTTGTGTCTGATGAACCCACTGAATCTTGGCTTGGGTGTCTGATGTACGTTGCGACGAAGTCGAAGATCGAGTCAACCATTCAAGAACCACTGGGTTGCTGGTCACAACACGACCGCTAGCTAACACTGGGAGATCAGGCCTCTCGAAGTGACCTCTGCTGCCACAGCCCCTTATTCTTATGCAACCTCTGCCTGCGCCAGCAGCATTTAGGCCTCTGCCACTCCCCTGTGCAAGGCCTGGCACTTCTATGCCTGACATACTGTTAGCTCAAATAACGAAATGTTAGATCAAATATTTTTTATTTTGCCACTAATACACAGCAAACAGGGCTTTAGAATATATCACTGCACCGCTAAATGGCAAATAGGACCTAGTTTTTTTTTTCTATTTTTACATGAAATGCTTTTCATTAGATATGTGCACCGATGAAAGGCAAATATATTGCATTTCCCCTGTAATACTCGGCAAACTGGGCTGTAAAATATCTCATTGCACCGCTGAACGGCAATTAGGCCCGAGTTTTTTTCTACTTTTACACAAAAGGCTTTTCAACAGATAAGTACAACTATGAATGGCAAATATAGTTGTATTTTGCCATTAATACATGGCAAACTGGGCTATGAAATATCTCACTGCACCACTGAGCGGCAAAGATATTTTTCCTTTTTCCACTAATACACGCAAAAAAGGGCTTTAAAACAGATAACTGCACCGCTAGGCGGCAAAGATATTTTTCCTTTTTTCAGTAATACACGCAAAAAAGGACTTTAAAACAGATAACTGCACCGCTGATCGGCAAATATATTTTTTCTTTTTCCACTAATACATGGGAAAAAGGGCTGTAATTTTCGCACTTCGCCACATAATATCTAATAATTCCTTTTTTCCCACTAATAAAAGCAAAAAAATGTTTTAGAACATATAACTGCACCGCACAAGGGCAAATAAAACTTAGAAATATTTCCTTGCAATAACCCCTGTTAATGGCCCCTGTTTCAAACAGCACTTGCACCCTAATAAGAACGGTTTGATGGAATTACTGTAATTTACTGTATTAGCTGTATAATGGCAATTTGTATCGCCAGTCAGTGCTGCAAGGTGTAATAGAATTGTTCCTATTAACCAGGCTGTCACCTCCCCGACTGAACTCTGTTCTACATAAATGCTGTGGAATTATTCCTCCCTGTCCTTCCCCTACATCTTGAATAATATTTCCCTGCACTTGCAAATCTTTTTTTTTTTTGGGGGCACAATGACAATTTTTCTATCACTGTCCCTAGCGCCTGCAGACACGTCTCTCCCTGCACTAAGTACGCTGGTGAATTGCAGAATCTGAGATGGCTGCCGTATCTATATGGCTGTGACATCACAGGCCTGGCTGGCTGCTGATTGGATGCATGCATGTCAGTATAGGTGATCCCGCCTTCCCAGACTTCCTTTCTCCATGTCCTCACACGTGCAGCATCCATTTTAGGAAAAATGCGTTTCGTTACTACGAAGCATGAGGAAATTTGCATTCGGTGCAAATCAAATTTTTCCTGAAATTCATAAAGAATTCCACTTTGTCAGCTTCAATTCGCTCATCTCTAAACTGCACCGCTGAATGGCAGATAGGCCCTTAATTAAGAGTGGTCACACATGGCTTGCATACACTACTACATATACTACATACATGCCTCCAACATAATTCTTGGATCTCGACATGAAAATAATGTATTTGCTGTAAATCGCAAGTCGGGCATAGCTGGAGACATTAAAGAGGACCTTTCACTACAATAAAAAAATCTAAACTTAGTATACAGACATGGAGAGTGGCGCCCAGGGATCTCCCTGCACTTACTATCCCTGGGCACCGCTCTGTTCTCCCGGTATAGGCTCCGGTATCTTCAGATTTTCGGCTCAACTGGGAGGAGCCTGCTCTTGTTCTCCTGGGAGTCTCCTTCTCCCAGACTGGAGTGCTGGCCAATCACAGCACTCAGCTCATAGCCTGGGAGAAAAAAAAATCTCTCAGGTTATGACCTGAGTGCTGCGATTGGCCAGCGCTACAGCCTGGGAGAAGGAGACGCCCAGGAGAACAAGAGCAGGCTCCTCCCAGATGAGCCGAAAATCTGAAGATACTGAAGCCTATACCGGGAGAATGAAGAGGCGCCCAGGGATAATAGTAAGTGCAGGGAGATCCCTGGGCGCCGCTCTCCATGTCAGCATACGTAGTTTAGAATTTTTATTGTAATGAAAGGTCCTCTTTAACAGGCTAATAACTGCATTTACTCTCTGTCCCCACTAGGTGGAGCTGACACATCAGATATATATTAGAAGGCAGGCATAGGAAGGAGATGAGGTTTGGAATTGCAGCTCCCTTCTATTTTCTGTACCAAGGCATTATTTTGTGTGGATTATACCTCAAGGCAAATATTTCAACTAAAGTTCCAGTTTGTTTAACATTTCAACCACCATCTGGTGGGATTTCCTGGACAACAGAGTGTGTCCCAAAGGAACTGGTCCTGTCCTTCCCATCACTGCACGCTGGCCCAGGGAGCTACAAAACAGTGAGTAAAAATACTACTACCCCCATCGGCTCACCATAACTCACACATATTGCCGCTGCAGCCCGGTCTCTGCACTATTTTGCACATACTTTGTAATAATCCTGTGTTATCCAACTCCAAAGTTCTATAGGCTTGTCCCATAAATATTTTTTTACATAGCATTAGGACTGCACGTGTATGTATGGCCTCCTCTGTAATCTACTTAGTTTTGTAAAGATCTTTCATATGGTACCCCTGAAAGTGCATGGTTTATTTTTGTAACTCTGCTCATATGGAGGCATACAAAGATTCTTCTGCACAGAGGAGATAATGGGAGATGAAAATCCAGCTATACAGCACACAGACATTGCTTGGCAGCACACAAGGACCCAGAGTGTTTCTGCGCCATTTACACTTTTTTATGACATTCTCTACTTAGTATTGGAACAGTACTCTGTCTGCCTTGCATAACGATATTTGGACAGTACATATACATAATTTTGAAGGCTGTAGTTCACAGTCTCTGATTTAAAGGACATCTGTCAGCAGATTTGTACCTATGAAACTGGCTGACCTGTTACATTTGCACTTGGTAGCTGAAGGCATCTGTGTTGGTCCCATGTTCATATGTGTCCTCATTGCTGAGAGAAATGTCAATTATTTTGGAGGTTTTGGCTGTACAGTCGTGGCCAAAAGTTTTGAGAATTACATAAATATTGGAAATTGGAAAAGTTGCTGCTTTAGTTTTTATAATAGCAATTTGCATATACTCCAGGATGTTATGAAGAGTGATCAGATGAATTGCATAGTCCTTCTTTGCCATGAAAATTAACTTAATCCCCAAAAAACCTTTCCACTGCATTTCATTGCTGTCATTAAAGGACCTGCTGACTGTGCTGAGATCATTTCAGTAATCGTCTTGTTAAGTCAGGTGAGAATGTTGACGAGCACAAGGCTGGAGATCATTATGTTAGGCTGATTGGGTTAAAATGGCAGACTTGACCTGTTAAAAGGAGGGTGATGCTTGAAATCATTGTTCTTCCATTGTTAACCATGGTGACCTGCAAAGAAATGCGTGCAGCCATCATTGCGTTGAATAAAAATGGCTTCACAGGCAAGGATATTGTGGCTATTAAGATTGCTCCTCAATCAACAATTTATAGGATCATCAAGAACTTCAAGGAAAGAGGTTCAATTCTTGTTAAGAAGGCTTCAGGGCGTCCAAGAAAGTCCAGCAAGAGCCAGGATTGTCTCCTAAAGAGGATTCAGCTGCGTGATCGGAGTGCCACCAGTGAAGAGCTTGCTCAGGAATGGCAGCAGGCAGGTGTGAGCGCATCTGCACGCACAGTGAGGCGAAGACTTTTGGAAGATGGCCTGGTGTCAAGAAGGGCAGCAAAGAAGCCACTTCTCTCCAAAAAAAACATCAGGGACAGATTGATCTTCTGCAGAAAATATGGCGAATGGACTGCTGAGGACTGGGGCAAAGTCATATTCTCTGATGAAGCCTCTTTCCGATTGTTTGGGGCATCAGGAAAAAGGCTTGTCCGGAGAAGAAAAGGTGAGCGGTACCATCAGTCCTGTGTCATGCCAACAGTAAAGCATCCTGAGACCATTCATGTGTGGGGTTGCTTCTCATCCAAGGGAGTGGGCTCACTCACAATTTTGCCCAAAAACACAGCCATGAATAAAGAATGGTAACAAAACACCCTCCAACAGCAACTTCTTCCAACAATCCAACAACAGTTTGGTGAAGAACAATGCATTTTCCAGCACGATGGAGCACCGTGCCATAAGGCAAAAGTGATAACTAAGTGGCTCGGGGACCAAAATGTTGACATTTTGGGTCCATGGCCTGGAAACTCCCCAGATCTTATTCCATTGAGAACTTGTGGTCAATCCTCAAGAGGCGGGTGGACAAACAAAAACCCACTAATTCTGACAAACTCCAAGAAGTGATTATGAAAGAATGGGCTGCTATCAGTCAGGAATTGGCCCAGAAGTTGATTGAGAGCATGCCCAGTCGAATTTCAGAGGTCCTGAAAAAGAAGGGCCAACACTGCAAATACTGACTCTTTGCATAAATGTCATGTAATTGTCGATAAAAGCCTTTGAAACGTATGAAGTGTGTTATTTTTCACTACATCGCAGAAACAACTGAAACTAAGATCTAAAAGCAGTTTAGCAGCAAACTTTGTGAAAACGAATATTTGTGTCATTCTTAAAACTTTTGGCCACAACTGTACATTGCCTTCACTCTCTATTGCCACTGTGGCCTCCACCCTACTCAGATGTTTTCACCCTCCTCTCAGACTTCCTGGTGCTGTTCAACATATAATCCTTTTCATAGTCCTTATCCTAGGCCCCCCTCCCAATTGCCTGCTCTATACTTGTCCCAACTGCAACTGTCACTAGCACTGCCCCCACCACCAATAGCGTGACTATTGCCACCACCAACACAATTATGCTTGGGGTCCCCTACCTCCCCCTGAACATCCCACTCAGGGCAGTCCAAATGCTGACTGCTGTCACACAAGTCATCAAAAAGGGACACTCTCTTTAGAGTGAACCTAAGAAGCTTCAAGTTCATTTGGCAGACACATTTCTGTGAAATTCTTAAACAAATCCAGTTTGTCACTAATTGATTTGCTCATCCTTAGTTTCCCTCTAATCCAAAGATATTAGTTATGCAGTGATACAAGAATAGGGAAGAACCTGAGTAGCAACGCTTTTGGAGTTTGCCTAGCAACAGCTACAATTACATTCCTGCATGCCTCAGCTATAGCCAAGAAAATACTACAAACTGGCCACAAAAAAAGGGCTTCACTGCCACAGTCCACGTTCTGAGGGTGTTTCCAGAGGTTTTCGGGAGTTTCTGGAAACAGGACTTGACTTTGAAATATGTGTAACTTTATTTATAGTTTCCACTCAACTATTTGCTGCACTACTGATTTGGTTGACTTCAATTCAATATGGCTTTTCAACAGCTTGTATGAGATCCATTATGTTTCCATGCAAAAGACCAGACATCTGCTTCTGAAAATGTCATTAGTGTGAAGATCGTGAAAATGCAAGGGCTATTTATTGGAATGGTTTATGTTGTGTTTTTTAAGAACTTGGTCTAGAATGATCATTTATTAAAATTGGTAGATTTTCAGTTGAACAACAGCTGCTAGACGCTTTTTCATTGACACACTACACAGGACAATATAGACTTCTATTTGCTATATTACCTTTAGGGCCTGTTCACACGACCGTTGCCCCTCCGTGCCCGTGCTGTGGACCGCGATCCGTCCGTATATAGAGCAAGTTCTATCATTTTGCGGTGCGGAGGCACGGAACGGAACCCACGGAAGCACTCTGTAGTGCTTCCGTAGGGTTCCGTTCTGTTGTTCCATTCTGTTTTGCATCTCCGGATTTCCGGACCCATTCAAGTGAATGAGTTCGCATCCATGATGCGGAATGCACATGGCCGGTGCCCCATGTATTGCGGACCCGCCGTATGCAGGCAGCAATACGGCAACGGAGGGGCAGCGGTCGTATGAACAAGCCCTTATACTTATTATTTTATACCTGTCACATTCTGACAGAGAACTGTAATATGTTATTGATTTTTCCTTTGATATGTCATGTACGAGAGCTGTTACAGAGACTTGCCTGAAATGTAGTATAACATTACTAAAAACATATTATCAGAAATACATTTTTACAGATTTATCATGCTTTTTTCCAGTTTGAAGTCAAACTTTGTGTGCAATTGTTATTGCGGTTCGTGGTCAGTAATTTTGAAAGATTGCTTTGGACAAGGCGTTTGTAAAAGCTTTTTAGATTTATAAACTGAGAGTGAAGTTCAGGTGATTCTCTCGGACTGAAGGCTCAGTAAATTGTTTATGACTAAGCGACCATGCTATGGTTAAGCAAGGCCAACACCAATTTTCTATTGTTATACATGTTGTTTATGGTGGTGATAACACTATTAAACATCCAAGATGAAAATAAAAAAGTATAAAATGGCAATCTTAGGTGCTGTTTAATATACTGTCTCTAATGTAATGTGAAGCATTTTGCCATTTAACCCCTAAGTGGTCAGCCTGTTTTGGGCCTTAATGACCAGGAGATTTTTTTTTTTTCATTTTTTCATTGTCGTCTTCCAAGAGCTTATTTTCTGTCTACGTAGCTGTATGATTGCTTGTTTTTTTGTGGGACAAGTTGTAGTTCTTAATGGCCCTATTTTAGGGTACTTACTGATTGCAGATTTGCAAATCAGGGATGGCGTCCGTGTGCGTTCCGCAATTTGCAGAGCGGCACAGACAGCCATTAATATAACTGCTTATTCTTGTCCGCAAAATGGACAAGAATAGGACAGGTTATATATTTTTTGCGGACCACGGAATGAAGCAACGGATGCTGACAGCACACAGCGTGCTGTCTGTATCTATTGCGGCCCCATTGAAGTCAATGGGTCCACATTCAAGTCGCAAAAACTGCGGCTCGGATGTGGACCAAAACAACAGTCATGTGCATGTAGCCTTACATTGTATTAGCTGTTTCTGGCAAGGAGATAGAAAAAACTGAAATACTGCCACTGAGTTTTTATTTCATTTCTCAACATCAGTAACACAAAACCTTTATTCTCTAGGTCAGTATGATTATATCGAGAGCTAATACATATATTATTTTTTTATGTTTTACTACTTTTGCACAATAACACTCCCTTTTTATTTTAAAATAATGTTTTTGCAATGCTGCATGCCATTACCCATAACTTTAAATAAATAAAAAATTCTATGGGGTCTTGCAAGGTCTTAATGTTTGCTGGACAACTTGTAGTTTACATTGGCATAATTGTGGGGTTCATAATGCTTTTTGATAGCTTTGTATTTCTTTTTATTCACCTTTATTGACAAATACGCAAAAAAACAGCAATTATGGATTTTGTTTATGGCTTTAAAGGATAACTACAAAAAATTTAATGGCTGCACACCATTATATATATAAACAATAGAGCTAAGATAAAAGTGGTACAATACTGACTATAAATGAGTATAAATGAGTAATGGAAGCTCTTAGCGCACATACGTGTCAGGCCCATCTACCAGGCGTCAAGGTGGCTTCCGTAGATTGGTCCCTATCACCAAAGATGCTGCCTCACTTTTACTTACTTAAGCCTACAATATTCAGGGCAGTGTAGGAACCAGCTACAAATGTACTTTGCTCAGAAGTCCCTTCAGAATCACAGGTGCATATCCATGAAGCAAACATAATTGAAAAAACAGTCTAAATTTTCTTGCAATATATTGGGGGTGGCACCCTTTTTAGACTGGACACGCCCATCTACCTGGGACTTCTGAGCAGAGTACGTTTGTAGCTGGTTCCTACACTGCCCTGAATATTGTAGGCTTAAGTAGGTACAAAGTGAGGCAGTATCTTTAGTGATAGGGACCCATCTGCGGAAGCCACCTTGACGCCTGGTAGATGGGCCCGACACGTATGTGCACTAAGAGCTTCCATTATTCATTTATAGTCGGTATTGTACCACTTTTATCTAGAATGACCCCATTTCTTAGCTCTATTGTTTATATATATTTATATATAATGGAGTGGAGCCATTTTGTTTTTTGTAATTATGTTTGATTCATGGATATGCACCTGTGATTATGAAGGTTTTAGTCTAATATTTAAAGGAAAACTGTCACATTTAGACCCTAATTTCAATTTTCATATATGTAGTTACTAATAACATGATATTCCAGAATCAGTTACTATTAGACAAAATTACCCCATATTTAATAAGATTCAGCCCTTAGCAACCAGTTAGCATAAAACTGCAATTTCACTATTCAGTTAAGATGGCCGCCACTGCCTTTAACCTAAGGCTAATCCCGCCTGCCCTCATTACCCACAATGCATTGAGCTCCTCACATGCACTAGCCAGTAACAATAGCCCCCCAAAAGAGTCAGTAACCAGAGCTCTCCCCCCTAAAGAGTTAATCTCCTGCAGCACAAAGGGGTCCTCTTACCACATGTTGCTGTCATTTATACACTGAACAGACGGCAGATCTCCCTTCCCTGGTCTGCGCTGCTCTAACTCTGCATTGTCCAGCTCTGCTGAGTGAGGGAGCGTCTGCCAAGCGCAGGGACAGGGAGAAGTGCACACAGCCCAGGCACTGTTATCAGCTGCTGGGGGGGACCTGGCTTTAATCATTTACTAACAGTCCCTGGCTGTCAGTAATCTGACCTTGCACGCTGCGTGCTTCTGCGTCCTCCGTCCTTCAACACATAGACGGACCATGCCTAACAACCCTATTTTAAGCACAGGTAAAAGTAGTCAGTATAGGGAACTAAACTGTGGAATTAAGGGGTAATTGAATACACAGGGAAAAGTTTAAATAGGGCCACCAAGGAGATATTAATCACCACAATCCAAAATATATATATATATGACAGTTATCCTTTGACCATACAGGATAAATTACATAATAATTGTGTAGTGTGAATCGTTATGGATGTGGTGATACCAATTATGTGGAGGAAATTAAACTTTAGCATTTTTTTTACGCTGAAAAGCTTATTTTTTTACTTGGAATTTTTTTCATTTCATACATTTCAATTTTTTTAAATTTAACCATTTAATAGTCTGCAGGACCTGCGCTGACATCACTGCGCTCACCGTGTCATCAAAGGTTCTTTGGCAGGTCCTGAAATAAGATGATGCCAGCTGCGCTAACAAGTGGATTAAGGTGAGTTAAATATATATTTTTTTTATTAACCCATCCAGCCCTATTGTACTATGCATTCTGTATTAAGAAAGCTATTATTTTCCCTTATGACTAGTGTTGATCACGAATATTCAAATTTTTATCGTGAATATAGGTACTTCGAAAATTTGCAAATATTTCGAATATAGTTATATTTATTCGTAATTTCGAATATTCTTTTTTTTTTTTTTTTTTAATCAGTACACATGATCCCTTCCTGCTTCTAGCTTGTGGGCCAATAAGAAGGCTGCAATATACTTGACTTTAGGAGTAATAGTGTTTGCGAATTTTGCTCTATATTCATTTTTTTGAATATTCACTATATTGCTTTATATTCTTGTTTTAGAATATTACAAATATTCGAAAAAACAAAGTTATAGCAATATAGCGAATATTCGAAAAAAAAGAATATAGAGCAATTTAGCTAATATAGTGCTATAATCTGTTTTTTTTTATAGTTCAAATTTTTTTCCAATCTGAACTTCAGATGATTAAAATTACAACTATTAGAGAAAGAAGATTATAGCAATATATTAGCTAAATTGCTCTATATTCGTTTTTTTCGAATATTTGCTATATTGCTATATATTCTTGTTTTAGAATATTACGAATATTCAAAAAAACGAAGTTATAGCAATATAGCGAATATTCCAAAAAAATCGAATATAGAGCAATTTAGCTAATATAGTGCTATAATCTTCTGTCTAATAGTTGTAAGTTGAAAAATTTGCATTAAAAACTCGAATCCGAAAATTCGAATTACGAAAATTTGCATATTACACAATCATTACCTTGCCGATTTTTAAGTAAAAAAAATCAGGAATTTTCGAATTTTCGAATATTCAACGAATATTCTAAAAAATATTTGCGAAATATTGCGAATTCGAATATGACCCCTGCCGCTCATCACTACTTATAAACATTTTATAATGGAAAAAATTAAAATATACAGAATATTTAACCCAAACCAGAAATTCAGTGAAGAAGTCCGGGTTCAGTCCTGGGTACCAAAATCATTATTTTCTCACGCGCATGCAAAATGCATTGCACTCGCACGGAAAAAACTCAGCAACACAATCACAGTCAAAACTGACTGAAATTGCATGCGCACTCGCTCAAATTTCCCTGATCGCAGACGTCCTTTAACGTTTCTTAACCACCATTTTGCCTAAGGTGCCCTCTGTGCACAACATTAATCAAGTTGTGTCTTTGTCTGTGTTATGTTCCTCTTCTTCCTCTCCAGAAGAAAGTTCCCTCCATACTCTGGATGTGGCCAGATGTTTGAGAATCTATATTGAGAGATCCCGGGAGTTCAGAAGGTCAGAATCTTCTTATCCTGTTCTTTCGCAGGAATAGAGGTAAGAAGGCCACTAAGCCTACTCTAAGTAGATGGGTCAGAGAGGCAGTCAGAATCTTTTGCTTCCCAAAATAGACCTCCTCCTGCCTCTGTCACTGCTCACTCCACCCGAGCAGTCTCTACTAGTTGGGCCGAAAGGTCTCTTATTCATCTGGAACAGATCTGTTCCACGGCCTCCTGGAGCTCACATTCTACCTTTGTGAATCATTATAGACTCAACCTCAGGGGTTCAGAAGACACTGCCTTTGGGCGGACTGTTTTGAATTTCATTCAGCATTGAACCCTTCTTGCTAAGTCCCCACATGTGCTGCTGGTTAGGACGTAAGGGAAGCGTTCATTTCTTAACGATAATTTGTTTTCCTTTAGTCCTACCAGCAGCACACAAATATCCCTCCCTTTGGTTTTTTGAGAGTTTCTGGTTATAACACACTGTTGTATGGGGGGGTTTGGCCTCTTATAGTGCGGCAATGGGGGCATTAATTAACTTGATTACTTGACTTCATTGAAAATCTGTCTGTCCTACCAGTTTCACTGGGGCGGATAAACCCCACATGAGCTGCTGTTAGGACTAAGTGAAAACAAACTATCGTTAAGATATTAACGCTTAAGTTGTACATCTACGCACTGTGTGACTCCAATCTTAGGATGGATTCAGACACTGCACATTTGCTGTACAGATTCCACTTTGGAAATCTACTACAATTTACAGTACAATGCATATGGGTGAAGTTTTTAAACCCCATCCATATACAAAGGGGGAAAAAAAAATCTGTGCAAAAAAAACAAGTGTATTGTGGATTTTCAAATCTGCAGCATGCTCATTATGTTGTGGAAAGTAATGACGCTCATTTTGATTGTGGATTTCACTCCCTTCGAGGAAATGTACACATATCATAAATAGGGATGAGCGAACTCGAACTGTATAGTTCGGGTTCGTACCGAATTTTGGGGTGTCCGTGACACGGACCCGAACCCGGACATTTTCGTAAAAGTCCGGGTTCGGGTTCGGTGTTCGTCGCTTTCTTCGCGCTTTTGTGACGCTTTCTTGGCGCTTTTTGAAAGGCTGCAAAGCAGCCAATCAACAAGCGTCATACTACTTGCCCCAAGAGGCCATCACAGCCATGCCTACTATTGGCATGGCTGTGATTGGCCAGAGCACCATGTGACCCAGCCTCTATTTAAGCTGGAGTCACATAGCGCCGCCCGTCACTCTGCTCTGATTAGCGTAGGGAGAGGTTGCGGCTGCGACAGTAGGGCGAGATTAGGCAGATTAACTCCTCCAAAGGACTTGATTAACTGATCGATCTGCAGCTGTGGATCATTGAGCTGCTGATCCTCAATTGCTCACTGTTTTTAGGCTGCCCAGACCGTTTGTCAGTCACATTTTTCTGGGGTGATCGGCGGCCATTTTGTGTCTTGTGGTGCGCCAGCACAAGCTGCGACCAAGTGCATTTAACCCTCAATGGTGTGGTTGTTTTTTGGCTAAAGCCTACATCAGGGTGAAGCTGTCACACCAAGTGCATTTAACCAGCAATAGTCTGTTCATTTTTTGGCCATATACAAAATCAGGGGCAAGCTGCGCCTGTCACCAAGTGCATTTAACCCTCAATGGTGTGGTTGTTTTTTGGCTAAAGCCTACATCAGGGTGAAGCTGTCACACCAAGTGCATTTAACCAGCAATAGTCTGTTCATTTTTTGGCCATATACTAAATCAGGGGCAAGCTGCGCCTGTCACCAAGTGCATTTAACCCTCAATGGTGTGGTTGTTTTTTGGCTAAAGCCTACATCAGGGTGAAGCTGTCACACCAAGTGCATTTAACCAGCAATAGTCTGTTTATTTTTTGGCCATATCCCAGTCTAATTCTGTCACTAAATCCATACCGGTCACCCAGCGCCTAAATACTAGGCCTCAAATTTATATCCCGCTAAATCTGTCCTTAGTGCTGTAGCTGGGCGAGTTATTTAGTGTCCGTTCAAGCACATTTCTTGTTCTGGGTTGAAATACAATTCCCAATTTAGCAATTTCATAATTTAGTGGTTTCTGCTATATCAGAGCTATTTGAAATCTATCCCTAAAAGGGTATATAATATTCAAGGTGCACATTGGGTCATTCAGAATAACTTCACACACACCCGCTACTGTGTATTTCCAAGTCTAATTCTGGCACTAAACCCATACCTGTCACCCAGCGCCTAAATACTAGGCCTCAAATTTATATCCCGCTAAATCTGTCCTTAGTGCTGTAGCTGGGCGAGTTATTTAGTGTCCGTTCAAGCACATTTCTTGTTCTGGGTTGAAATACAATTCCCAATTTAGCAATTTCATAATTTAGTGGTTTCTGCTATATCAGAGCTATTTGAAATCTATCCCTAAAAGGGTATATAATATTCAAGGTGCACATTGGGTCATTCAGAATAACTTCACACACACCCGCTACTGTGTATTTCCAAGTCTAATTCTGGCACTAAACCCATACCTGTCACCCAGCGCCTAAATACTAGGCCTCAAATTTATATCCAGCTAAATCTGTCCCTAGTGCTGTAGCTGGGCGAGTTATTTAGTGTCCGTTCAAGCACATTTCTTGTTCTGGGTTGAAATACAATTCCCAATTTAGCAATTTCATAATTTAGTGGTTTCTGCTATATCAGAGCTATTTGAAATCTATCCCTAAAAGGGTATATAATATTCAAGGTGCACATTGGGTCATTCAGAATAACTTCACACACACCCGCTACTGTGTATTTCCAAGTCTAATTCTGGCACTAAACCCATACCTGTCACCCAGCGCCTAAATACTAGGCCTCAAATTTATATCCCGCTAAATCTGTCCTTAGTGCTGTAGCTGGGCGAGTTATTTAGTGTCCGTTCAAGCACATTTCTTGTTCTGGGTTGAAATACAATTCCCAATTTAGCAATTTCATAATTTAGTGGTTTCTGCTATATCAGAGCTATTTGAAATCTATCCCTAAAAGGGTATATAATATTCAAGGTGCACATTGGGTCATTCAGAATAACTTCACACACACCCGCTACTGTGTATTTCCAAGTCTAATTCTGTCACTAAACCCATACCTGTCACCCAGCGCCTAAATACTAGGCCTCAAATTTATATCCCGCTAAATCTGTCCCTAGTGCTGTCGCTGGGCGAGTTATTTAGTGTCCGTTCAAGCACATTTCTTGTTCTGGGTTGAAATACAATTCCCAATTTAGCAATTTCATAATTTAGTGGTTTCTGCTATATCAGAGCTATTTGAAATCTATCCCTAAAAGGGTATATAATATTCAAGGTGCACATTGGGTCATTCAGAATAACTTCACACACACCCGCTACTGTGTATTTCCAAGTCTAATTCTGGCACTAAACCCATACCTGTCACCCAGCGCCTAAATACTAGGCCTCAAATTTATATCCCGCTAAATCTGTCCCTAGTGCTGTAGCTGGGCGAGTTATTTAGTGTCCGTTCAAGCACATTTCTTGTTCTGGGTTGAAATACAATTCCCAATTTAGCAATTTCATAATTTAGTGGTTTCTGCTATATCAGAGCTATTTGAAATCTATCCCTAAAAGGGTATATAATATTCAAGGTGCACATTGGGTCATTCAGAATAACTTCACACACACCCGCTACTGTGTATTTCCAAGTCTAATTCTGGCACTAAACCCATACCTGTCACCCAGCGCCTAAATACTAGGCCTCAAATTTATATCCAGCTAAATCTGTCCCTAGTGCTGTAGCTGGGCGAGTTATTTAGTGTCCGTTCAAGCACATTTCTTGTTCTGGGTTGAAATACAATTCCCAATTTAGCAATTTCATAATTTAGTGGTTTCTGCTATATCAGAGCTATTTGAAATCTATCCCTAAAAGGGTATATAATATTCAAGGTGCACATTGGGTCATTCAGAATAACTTCACACACACCCGCTACTGTGTATTTCCAAGTCTAATTCTGGCACTAAACCCATACCTGTCACCCAGCGCCTAAATACTAGGCCTCAAATTTATATCCCGCTAAATCTGTCCTTAGTGCTGTAGCTGGGCGAGTTATTTAGTGTCCGTTCAAGCACATTTCTTGTTCTGGGTTGAAATACAATTCCCAATTTAGCAATTTCATAATTTAGTGGTTTCTGCTATATCAGAGCTATTTGAAATCTATCCCTAAAAGGGTATATAATATTCAAGGTGCACATTGGGTCATTCAGAATAACTTCACACACACCCGCTACTGTGTATTTCCAAGTCTAATTCTGGCACTAAACCCATACCTGTCACCCAGCGCCTAAATACTAGGCCTCAAATTTATATCCCGCTAAATCTGTCCCTAGTGCTGTAGCTGGGCGAGTTATTTAGTGTCCGTTCAAGCACATTTCTTGTTCTGGGTTGAAATACAATTCCCAATTTAGCAATTTCATAATTTAGTCGTTTCTGCTATATCAGAGCTATTTGAAATCTATCCCTAAAAGGGTAGATCATATTGAAGGTGCACATAGGGTCATTCAGAATAACTTCACACACACGCTTCTGTGCATTTCCAAGTCTAATTCTGTCACTAAATCCATACCGGTCACCCAGCGCCTAAATACTAGGCCTCAAATTTATATCCCGCTGAATTTGAATACAATACATTGGGCCAAATAATATATTTGTTGTTGTGGTGAACCATAACAATGAGAAAAACATCTAGTAAGGGACGCGGACGTGGACATGGTCGTGGTGGTGTTAGTGGACCCTCTGGTGCTGGGAGAGGACGTGGCCGTTCTGCCACATCCACACGTCCTAGTGTACCAACTACCTCAGGTCCCAGTAGCCGCCAGAATTTACAGCGATATATGGTGGGGCCCAATGCCGTTCTAAGGATGGTAAGGCCTGAGCAGGTACAGGCATTAGTCAATTGGGTGGCCGACAGTGGATCCAGCACGTTCACATTATCTCCCACCCAGTCTTCTGCAGAAAGCGCACAGATGGCGCCTGAAAACCAACCCCATCAGTCTGTCACATCACCCCCATGCATACCAGGGAAACTGTCTCAGCCTCAAGTTATGCAGCAGTCTCTTATGCTGTTTGAAGACTCCGCTGGCAGGGTTTCCCAAGGGCATCCACCTAGCCCTTCCCCAGCGGTGAAAGACATAGAATGCACTGACGCACAACCACTTATGTTTCCTGATGATGAGGACATGGAATACCACCTCAGCATGTCTCTGATGATGACGAAACACAGGTGCCAACTGCTGCGTCTTTCTGCAGTGTGCAGACTGAACAGGAGGTCAGGGATCAAGACTGGGTGGAAGACGATGCAGGGGACGATGAGGTCCTAGACCCCACATGGAATGAAGGTCGTGCCACTGACTTTCACAGTTCGGAGGAAGAGGCAGTGGTGAGACCGAGCCAACAGCGTAGCAAAAGAGGGAGCAGTGGGCAAAAGCAGAACACCCGCCGCCAAGAGACTCCGCCTGCTACTGACCGCCGCCATCTGGGACCGAGCACCCCAAAGGCAGCTTCAAGGAGTTCCCTGGCATGGCACTTCTTCAAACAATGTGCTGACGACAAGACCCGAGTGGTTTGCACGCTGTGCCATCAGAGCCTGAAGCGAGGCATTAACGTTCTGAACCTGAGCACAACCTGCATGACCAGGCACCTGCATGCAAAGCATGAACTGCAGTGGAGTAAACACCTTAAAACCAAGGAAGTCACTCAGGCTCCCCCTGCTACCTCTTCTGCTGCTGCCGCCTCGGCCTATTCTGCTGCTGCCGCCTCGGCCTCTTCCTCCGCCTCTGGAGGAACGTTGGCACCTGCCGCCCAGCAAACAGGGGATGTACCACCAACACCACCACCACCACCTCCGTCACCAAGCGTCTCAACCATGTCACACGCCAGCGTTCAGCTCTCCATCTCACAAACATTTGATAGAAAGCGTAAATTCCCACCTAGCCACCCTCGATCCCTGGCCCTGAATGCCAGCATTTCTAAACTACTGGCCTATGAAATGCTGTCATTTAGGCTGGTGGACACAGACAGCTTCAAACAGCTCATGTCGCTTGCTGTCCCACAGTATGTTGTTCCCAGCCGGCACTACTTCTCCAAGAGAGCCGTGCCTTCCCTGCACAACCAAGTATCCGATAAAATCAAGTGTGCACTGCGCAACGCCATCTGTGGCAAGGTCCACCTAACCACAGATACGTGGACCAGTAAGCACGGCCAGGGACGCTATATCTCCCTAACTGCACACTGGGTAAATGTAGTGGCAGCTGGGCCCAGGCGGAGAGCTGTTTGGCGCACGTCCTTCCGCCGCCAAGGATCGCAGGGCAACATTCTTTGCCTCCTGTTGCCACCTCCTCCTTCTCGGCTTCCTCCTCCTCTTCTTCCACCTGCTCATCCAGTCAGCCACACACCTTCACCACCAACTTCAGCACAGCCCGGGGTAAACGTCAGCAGGCCATTCTGAAACTCATATGTTTGGGGGACAGGCCCCACACCGCACAGGAGTTGTGGCGGGGTATAGAACAACAGACCGACGAGTGGTTGCTGCCGGTGAGCCTCAAGCCCGGCCTGGTGGTGTGTGATAATGGGCGAAATCTCGTTGCAGCTCTGGGACTAGCCAATTTGACGCACATCCCTTGCTTGGCGCATGTGCTGAATTTGGTGGTGCAGAAGTTCATTCACAACTACCCCGACATGTCAGAGCTGCTGCATAAAGTGCGGGCCGTCTGTTCGCGCTTCCGGCGTTCACATCCTGCTGCTGCTCGCCTGTCTGCGCTACAGCGTAACTTCGGCCTTCCCGCTCACCGCCTCATATGCGACGTGCCCACCAGGTGGAACTCCACCTTGCACATGCTGGACAGACTGTGCGAGCAGCAGCAGGCCATAGTGGAGTTTCAGCTGCAGCACGCACGGGTCAGTCGCACTACAGAACAGCACCACTTCACCACCAATGACTGGGCCTCCATGCGAGACCTGTGTGCCCTGTTGCGCTGTTTCGAGTACTCCACCAACATGGCCAGTGGCGATGACACCGTTATCAGCGTTACAATACCACTTCTATGTCTCCTTGAGAAAACACTTAGGGCGATGATGGAAGAGGAGGTGGCCCAGGAGGAGGAGGAGGAGGAGGAGGAAGAGGGGTCATTTTTAGCACTTTCAGGCCAGTCTCTTCGAAGTGACTCAGAGGGAGGTTTTTGGCAACAGCAGAGGCCAGGTACAAATGTGGCCAGCCAGGGCCCACTACTGGAGGACGAGGAGGACGAGGATGAGGAGGAGGTGGAGGAGGTGGAGGAGGATGAGGATGAAGCATGGTCACAGCGGGGTGGCACCCAACGCAGCTCGGGTCCATCACTGGTGCGTGGCTGGGGGGAAAGGCAGGACGATGACGATACGCCTCCCACAGAGGACAGCTTGTCCTTACCCCTGGGCAGCCTGGCACACATGAGCGACTACATGCTGCAGTGCCTGCGCAACGACAGCAGAGTTGCCCACATTTTAACCTGTGCGGACTACTGGGTTGCCACCCTGCTGGATCCACGCTACAAAGACAATGTGCCCACCTTACTTCCTGCACTGGAGCGTGATAGGAAGATGCGCGAGTACAAGCGCACGTTGGTAGACGCGCTACTGAGAGCATTCCCAAATGTCACAGGGGAACAAGTGGAAGCCCAAGGCCAAGGCAGAGGAGGAGCAAGAGGTCGCCAAGGCAGCTGTGTCACGGCCAGCTCCTCTGAGGGCAGGGTTAGCATGGCAGAGATGTGGAAAACTTTTGTCAACACGCCACAGCTAACTGCACCACCACCTGATACGCAACGTGTTAGCAGGAGGCAACATTTCACTAACATGGTGGAACAGTACGTGTGCACACCCCTCCACGTACTGACTGATGGTTCGGCCCCATTCAACTTCTGGGTCTCTAAATTGTCCACGTGGCCAGAGCTAGCCTTTTATGCCTTGGAGGTGCTGGCCTGCCCGGCAGCCAGCGTTTTGTCTGAACGTGTATTCAGCACGGCAGGGGGCGTCATTACAGACAAACGCAGCCGCCTGTCTACAGCCAATGTGGACAAGCTGACGTTCATAAAAATGAACCAGGCATGGATCCCACAGGACCTGTCCGTCCCTTGTCCAGATTAGACATTAACTACCTCCCCATAACCATATATTATTGGACTCCAGGGCACTTCCTCATTCAATCCTATTTTTATTTTCATTTTACCATTATATTGCGAGGCTACCCAAAGTTGAATGAACCTCTCCTCTGCCTGTGTGCTAGGCCTAAATATATGCCAATGGACTGTTGCAGTGGTGGCTGACGTGAAGCCTCATTCTCTGCTATGACATGCAGACTGATTCTCTGCTGACATGAAGACAGATTCTCTGTTACGGGACCTCCCTCCTCTGCCTGGGTGCTGGGCCTAAATATATGCCAATGGACTGTTGCAGTGGTGGCTGACATGAAGCCTGATTCTCTGCTATGACA
This sequence comes from Bufo gargarizans, assembly GCF_014858855.1. Lineage (NCBI taxonomy): Eukaryota > Metazoa > Chordata > Amphibia > Anura > Bufonidae > Bufo > Bufo gargarizans. The sequence continues at coordinate 198,305,933 of NC_058080.1, forward strand.
TGCAGACTAATTCTCTGCTGACATGAAGCCAGATTGTCTGTTACGGGACCTCTCTCCTCTGCCTGGGTGCTGGGCCTAAATTTATGACAATGGACTGTTGCAGTGGTGGCTGACGTGAAGCCTGATTCTCTGCTATGACATGCAGACTGATTCTCTGCTGACATGAAGCCAGATTGTCTGTTACGGGACCTCTCTGCTCTGCCTGTGTGCTAGGCCTAAATATATGCCAATGGACTGTTGCAGTGGTGGCTGACGTGAAGCCTGATTCTCTGCTATGACATGCAGACTGATTCTCTGCTGACATGAAGCCAGATTGTCTGTTACGGGACCTCTCTGCTCTGCCTGTGTGCTAGGCCTAAATATATGCCAATGGACTGTTGCAGTGGTGGCTGACGTGAAGCCTGATTCTCTGCTATGACATGCAGACTGATTCTCTGCTGACATGAAGCCAGATTGTCTGTTACGGGACCTCTCTGCTCTGCCTGTGTGCTAGGCCTAAATATATGCCAATGGACTGTTGCAGTGGTGGGTGACGTGAAGCCTCATTCTCTGCTATGACATGCAGACTGATTCTCTGCTGACATGAAGACAGATTCTCTGTTACGGGACCTCCCTCCTCTGCCTGGGTGCTGGGCCTAAATATATGCCAATGGACTGTTGCAGTGGTGGCTGACATGAAGCCTGATTCTCTGCTATGACATGCAGACTAATTCTCTGCTGACATGAAGCCAGATTGTCTGTTACGGGACCTCTCTCCTCTGCCTGGGTGCTGGGCCTAAATTTATGACAATGGACTGTTGCAGTGGTGGCTGACGTGAAGCCTGATTCTCTGCTATGACATGCAGACTGATTCTCTGCTGACATGAAGCCAGATTGTCTGTTACGGGACCTCTCTGCTCTGCCTGTGTGCTAGGCCTAAATATATGCCAATGGACTGTTGCAGTGGTGGCTGACGTGAAGCCTCATTCTCTGCTATGACATGCAGACTGATTCTCTGCTGACATGAAGCCAGATTCTCTGTTACTGGACCTCTCTCCTCTGCCTGTGTGTGCTGGGCCTAAATATATGCCAATGGACTGTTGCAGTGGTGGCTGACGTGAAGCCTCATTCTCTGCTATGACATGCAGACTGATTCTCTGCTGACATGAAGCCAGATTGTCTGTTACGGGACCTCTCTCCTCTGCCTGTGTGTGTGCTGGGCCTAAATATATGCCAATGGACTGTTGCAGTGGTGGCTGACGTGAAGCCTCATTCTCTGCTATGACATGCAGACTGATTCTCTGCTGACATGAAGCCAGATTGTCTGTTACGGGACCTCTCTGCTCTGCCTGTGTGCTAGGCCTAAATATATGCCAATGGACTGTTGCAGTGGTGGGTGACGTGAAGCCTGATTCTCTGCTATGACATGCAGACTGATTCTCTGCTGACATGAAGCCAGATTGTCTGTTACGGGACCTCTCTGCTCTGCCTGTGTGCTAGGCCTAAATATATGCCAATGGACTGTTGCAGTGGTGGGTGACGTGAAGCCTCATTCTCTGCTATGACATGCAGACTGATTCTCTGCTGACATGAAGCCAGATTCTCTGTTACTGGACCTCTCTCCTCTGCCTGTGTGTGTGCTGGGCCTAAATATATGCCAATGGACTGTTGCAGTGGTGGCTGACGTGAAGCCTCATTCTCTGCTATGACATGCAGACTGATTCTCTGCTGACATGAAGCCAGATTGTCTGTTACGGGACCTCTCTCCTCTGCCTGTGTGTGTGCTGGGCCTAAATATATGCCAATGGACTGTTGCAGTGGTGGCTGACGTGAAGCCTCATTCTCTGCTATGACATGCAGACTAATTCTCTGCTGACATGAAGACAGATTCTCTGTTACGGGACCTCTCTCCTCTGCCTGGGTGCCGGGGCCTAAATATCTGAGAATGGACTGTTCCAGTGGTGGGTGACGGGAAGCCAGATTCTCTGCTATGGAACCTCTCTCCAATTGATTTTGTTTAATTTTTATTTATTTAATTTTTATTTTAATTCATTTCCCTATCCACATTTGTTTGCAGGGGATTTACCTACATGTTGCTGCCTTTTGCAGCCCTCTAGCTCTTTCCTGGGCTGTTTTACAGCCTTTTTAGTGCCGAAAAGTTCGGGTCCCCATTGACTTCAATGGGGTTCGGGTTCGGGACGAAGTTCGGATCGGGTTCGGATCCCGAACCCGAACATTTCCGGGATGTTCGGCCGAACTTCTCGAACCCGAACATCCAGGTGTTCGCTCAACTCTAATCATAAATGCAGCAGATTTCCAATGCAAATCTGTGCACTGAATATTGATATCGACAGTGTAACACAGAACCAGCTGTCTAGATGACACTTTAAAATCTCATCTACATGCTATAGAGATTCTCTTCACTGAAGTTTACCTGAAGTGCTAACTTTTAATATCCACAGCAAAAGCTTTCTGCCACATGTGTTTATAACTAGTGTTGAGCGAATCAAAGCATACAAAGTGGAATTTTTCTTCAATCAAGACAGGAGAAGATGGCCTCTCTGTGATAAAGTGGATGGGGTGAGTATATATATATATATACACATATATTTAACCCCCTGAGCACCTGAATGTGAGTTTTAGATGCAGCGATCAGTGTTGAACACGGCATCTGAAGGGTTAAATGACAGGGGCGCCACGATTGCCATTCCCAGTCATTGCGTCCCTTTCCAAACAATAAAAAAGGATTTGTGACAAAGTAACGCGTAACAAATCTAATTTCTTGACATTCGGCAAAGCTGCCAAATCAAATTTTTCAATACTTCGCTTGACACTATTTGTAATATGATATAACCAGGGCTGCATTGTAGCGGGATGCATGAAATAAATTATGTGACATGATTAAAATAAAACAGTAATGGTGGAGATTTATTGATGCTGTTGTAAGACAAATTATTTTAAGGGTGAATGAAAAAGGTGCAAATTTGCAAAAATCTTGTCAAAATGTCACACATAGTATGATAAATATGGTGTAACTTCTTAGACCTGTGTAAAACATATATGGGGAGGTTGTGGAGTTAAAAGGTAATAAAATATGGTTTCGCAGTTACAAGTAAATGTATTCACAAATGCCATTTTTACGCTCCTCTCGCCAGTTTCCTGAAAAGAGGGAGTGCTGACGGCAGAGTTTTGGCAGGGTAATTGCCCATAAACTGGCATAAATGATGACGGAAATCTATGGCAGCTGAAGTAGTCTTCACTCTGGCGCATGGACTGCCAGAGCAGGGATTTAGTTTATGATGAGGTCCACACCCCATTATACATTAAATGCCTCTTCTGGTGATGCTGGGTCAATCAAGGCCGGTTTAGCACATGCCACTCATACGAAATTTAAACTGCCAAGGATTTGTTGCACTTCGTATTCTACTTTTTTGGTGAGAGGATTTCTTATAATTATCTTTTCAACTGCTTTAATTTAGTTGCTGCAGTGTTTTTTGAAGTGGCATTTTGGAAAAAATCAAGACCCAATTATTACAAATATGCAATGTTTGTAGGATTTTTTGTTTTTTGGTCATCTTGTAACATCTATCCTTGGCTTTCCCTTTCCTAAGATAAAAGTCACAAAAATGTTTTTTTACTACGCTAAAACTAAGCCAGGCAGGCAGAACCGTGGGTGAAGATTTTACACATTTTGCTTTATTTTGGACCAATATTCTGGCACACTTTAAGCCACACCCCTTTTGTCAAACCATGGCCATTTCCTAGGCACTAGTCCTGCTTTGGCTAGATTCAAATCAATGTTTAGCTTTCTATTGTTCTGATCCATCAGAAACAAAACGGATTCATTAATTTAAACATTAGTTTTGATCAGTTGGCATCAGTTTGTGTCACTTCTATCATTTTTTATTTTATTTTTTTGGACAGGAGAAAAAATACTTTTTGAAGACTTTTTTTCCAGTCAAAAATAACTGATCTATGATGAAAGTGACACAAACGGATCATAACTGATGCTCAAAATGAATGGATCTATTTTATCTTTTTTTAAATTCTGTTCTTCTGACGGATCAAAAAATAATTGAAAGGTAAACTATTCACAATAGGTGATTTCAGAGCTCATCTATTCTTTCATTGTACAATGACCTCTGCACAGGTCACAGAGCATGCCCAGAAAACTCTTCCATAGAAGTCAATTAGGTTGGCTCCTGACCATCGTGTCTAAGGCTCATAGAGCTTCCGTAACACAATTTAATGCTTTCTAAATGCTGTTAAGAACAGAGCATGTTCAGGAAAGAGAATAAAGAAATATGTAATGAGAAAATCAGAAAATGAAAACAGATTAGAAAAAATTAAATGTATGTCACTACCTGGTTTAAACTGACAGATTTTTGCTGACACATTTCCTTTAATTTGCACAAAAAATTCCATGCATGAATTGCATCAGATTTGCCATGTGTCTTGCACACACTTTGCACCTCACTAAGGCCGGGTTTACATCACCTCTTTATATATATAAAAATTAGTTTCTATCTGTCTAGACGTGTCTGTCTGTCTGTCCGTCTGGACGTTCTTTATGCGCGACCAAACAACTGGACCAATCTTCACCAAATTTGGCACATAGGTACATCAGGTGTCCAGAAAGGTTTTAGATCAGCTCTCTAAGATGTACAGTTCCTGAGATATTCCCCTAAAATGACCTGCATTAGCCAAAAGAAGCCAGCAAGCCTTTCACTAAAATTCAAACTGCCATTTACACGACCACATGTCCCTTATAAGCCAATATAAGCTCGCAGGTCCTACTCCAGGTTGCCATAACAACTGATCATAGGTTTTAGGAGTTTGCAGGTCCTTTAATATTCAGTCATATGACGTATGACGGCACAACTACTCTGCTACATGCATGGGGGGAAGGGGCTACTATTAAACAGACGGCCGCTGTAGAGTTCACTGTTAAAGGGGTGGGCGCTGTGGAGGTCACTGTTAAAGGGGCAGGTACTGTGGAAGTCACTGTTAAAGGGGTGGGCATTCTGGAGGTCACTGTGGAGGACACTTTCAAAGGGGCGGGCACTGTAGAGGTCACTGTTAAAGGGGCGGGCACTGTGAATATCCCTGTTAAAAGGGCGGCCATCATGAAGGCCACTGTTAAAGGGGCGGTCAATGTTAAAGGGGCGGGCACTGTGGAGGTCACTGTAAAAGGGGTGACACTGTAGAGGTCACTGTTAAAGGGGCAGGCACTGTGGAAGTCACTGTTAAAGGGGCAGGCACTGTGGAGGTCACTGTTAAAGGGGCGGCCACTATAAAGGTCACTGTTTAAGGGGTGGTCAATGATAAAGGGGCAAGCACTGTGGAGGTCACTGTTAAAGGGGTGGGCATTGTGGAGGTGACTGTGGTAGACACTTTTAAAGAAGCGGGCACTGTAGAGGTCACTGTTAAAGGGGCGGGCACTGTGAATATCCCTGTTAAAAGGGCAGCCATCATGAAGGTCACTGTTAAAGGGGCGATCAATGCTAAATGGGCGGGCACTGTGGACGTTTTTGTTAAAGGGGCAGACACTGTGGTGGTCCCTGTTAAAGGGGAAGGCAATGTGGAAGTCCCTGTTAAAGGGGCAAGCACTGTGGAGGTCACTGTTAAAGGGGCGGGTACTGTGGAAGTCACTGTAAAAGGGGCGGGCACTGTGAAGGTCACTGTTATAGGGTTGACCTCTATGAAGGTCACTGTTAAAGGGGTGGTCAATGTTATAGGGCGGGCACTGTGGAGGTTTCTGTTAAAGGGGTGTTCAATGTTAAAGGGGCGGGCACTATGGAGGTCACTGGTTAAGGGGCAGGCACTGTGGAGTTCACTGTTAAAGGGGCTGTCACTATTAAAGAGATGGACAATGTGGAGGGCACTGTTAAAGGGGCAGGCACAGTGGAGGTCACTGTTAAAAGGGAGGTCACTGTTAAAGGGGCAGGCATTGTGGAGGTCACTGTTAAAAGGGCGGACATTGTGGAGGTCAGTATTAAAGGAGTGGGCACTGTGGAGGTCACTGTTAAAGGGACAAGCACTGTGAAGATCTCTGTTAAAGGAGAACACTCTGTGGAAGTCACTGTTAAAGGGACAGGTACTGTGGAGGTCACTTTTAAAGTGGCAGCCACTATGAAGGTCACTGTAGAAGGGGAGGTCAATATTAAAGGGGCGGGCACTATGAAAGCCACTGTTAAAAGGAACGGGCACTGTGAAGGTCACTGTTAAAGAGGTGACCACTATGAAGGTCACTGTGAAAGAGGTGGCCAATGTTAATGGGGCGGGCACTATGGGGGTCACTGCTAAAGGGGCAGGCACTGTGCAGGTCACTGTTAAAGATGCAGTCACTGTTAAAGGGGTGGGCACTGTGGAAGTCACTGTAAATGGGGCGGGCACTGAAGGTCACTGTTATAGGGGCGACCACTATGAAGGTCACTGTTAAAGGGGTGGTCAATGTTAAAGGGGCAGGCACTGTGGAGGTCACTGTTAAAGGGGCAGGCACTGTTGAGTTCACTATTAAAGGGGCAGTCACTATTAAAGAGATGGGATATGTGGAGGGCACTGTTAAAGGGCAGGCACAGTGGAGGTCACTGTTAAAAGGACGTTCACAGTTAAAGGGGCAGGCATTCTGGAGGTCACTGTTAAAAGGGCGGACATTGTGGAGGTCAGTATTAAAGGAGTGGGCACTGCGGATGTCACTGTTAAAGGAACAAGCACTGTGAAGATCTCTGTTGAAGGGGAAGACTCTGTGGAAGTCACTGTTAAAGGGGCGGGTACTGTGGAGGTCACTTTCAAAAGGAAAGCCACTATGAAGGTCACTGTTGAAGGGGAGGTCAATATTAAAGGGGCGGGCACTGTGGAGGGCACTGTTAAAGGGGCAGGCGCTATGAAAGTCACTGTTAAAAGGAACGGGCACTGTGAAGGTCACTGTTAAAGAGGTGACCACTATAAAGGTCACTGTTAAAGGGGTGGTCAATGTTAATGGGGCGGGCACTGCTGGGGGTCACTGTTAAAGGGGCGGACACTGTGGACATCATTGTTAAAGGGGCTGTCACTGTTAAAGGGGCAGGCACTGTGCAGGTCACTGTTAAAGATGCAGTCACTGTTAAAGGGGTGAGCACTGTGGAGATCCCTGTTAAAGGAGGGGGAACTCTGGAGGTCAATTTTAAATGTGCGGCCACTGTGGAGGTCAATGTTAAAGGGGCAGCCACTGTTGAGGTCATTGTTAAAAGGGCTGGTACAGTAGAGGTTACTGTTATGGGGGATGCTGTTATCTTTTTACGACACACGGAAACATGAAATGAAATAAATGAAATATACCTGTGCAAAGCTGGGTCCTAGTGCTTATATATATATATATATATATATATATATACACACTATTACAGCTTTGAACTTCTGTTTGCTACTTCCCAGTGCATATCCCATACCTCTTCACTCAGTCTCTTGACTTGTCATCAGGATGGTGGTGTATAGTGTTGAGCAGTGCTCCTTCATGGTTCAATGTGTACCTGAACATTTTCTAACAGTTTGTGAATCAAGTAGATGATCATGAGTTAGCGGAAGGTTGCTTACAGTAAGGTTAGTTTCACATATGCCATACAGCCTTCCCACAGGCTGTTCCAGCATAGAATGCCAGGAATTGACTAGACTAAAAAGCTTTCTGTCCAGCCGATTTGTTGGGTTGTGGCCGGATTTTTTCTGGACCCCATTATAGTTAATCGGTATTTTGGTAGCACCCAGCAATGCCGGATCCAGAGAACTCTGGCAGGCTGTTTCTGCCTACACTGTTAAAGTAGGCTATGGGCTCGTTTACACGTATTTTACGTTCCGTATTTGGGACGTTGTCTGCGTTCCGCTAGTAGTCCGTATACGGAACCATTCATTTTAATGGGTCGGCAAAAGATGTGGACAGCACTCTATGTGCTGTCCGCATCCGTTGCTCCATTCCGTGAGCAACTCCATAAGTTCTGTCCTATTCTTGTCCATTCTGCAGACAAGAATAGGCATTTCTTTAATGGGCCTCCTGTTCCGTTCCGCAAATTTTGAAAGGCACACGGGCGGCATCCATTTTTTGCAGAGCCGCAATTTTCGGACCGCAAAAAACAGCACAGTCATGTGAACGAGCCCTAAGATAGAGAAAGTCACACATCGGAAAGGAGAATGGCAGAAAATTAGCATTTAGCATTAGCAAATTTTTCAGCAGCAGAGTAATTTGCCAGAGCTGACACCACCAGACTTCTTCCTTTGGGGTATGCCCAAAGGAAAAGTATTGGAGCAAGTCTGGCACTGAGGAAGATGTGAAAGAAAACATTCAACATGAAATTGTTCCCAGTATTCTTGCCAATATGTTCAGGAACCTGGAGCACTGCATCAAAATGTGGCTGGATATCACTTCCAACATTGTATGTAACACAATCGATTACACGTACATCAAGGTATGTAGGTAGGGTATTATTATTATTTTTGTTCAGAGTGTTTTATCCTAATGGGAGTTACAACATTATATTCGGTACCTCTTTTGAGTGAATCCTGCTGTTTATAGAGAATATATATATATATATATATATATATATATATATATATATATATTGAACTAATCAAAGGACTTTGATCAACATTTTCGGGGAAAATTCGGTTTGCTGCAAAGCCGAATTTCCTTTTGCTTTGTAGTCGTGAATAGATTTTCACTGAAATGGTATGAAAACAAAAAAATTATACCTTATCTATTTGCTCAGAACGGGCCAGCTGCCCCCATCTTGGTTCAAGATTTTGCACGAAATCCCATGCGCAATTGCACGATGACATATCTGCAATCAAGATGGAGGCGGCTGGCCCATCACAAGCAAATGGATGAAGAAAGTATGATGTAATTAATTTCATTTTAAATTTTACACTGTAATATTGCTATCAGATGCCGCTATTTGAGGGGTACTATGACGGGGAGCTGTGCAATTGCTGTTCCCTCTCATTGCATTCACTACTTACAAAGAAATGTGCTTAGTGACAAAGTAATTCGTCATAAAGCTATTTTTTTTGTAAAATTCAGCGAAGCAGCCAAATCAAATTTTTTAATTCTTTGCTCAACACTTTTAACTAACTTTTTTATTTTTCATTCTATGAAGCTGTGTGAGGGCTTGATTTTTGAGGGACAACTTGTAGTTTTCACCAATATGATTTAGGGGTACATGTGAAATTTTGTCCACTTTTTATTCAGTTTATTTGTGTTGGGTAAGCAAAAACAGTAACCGTAGCCTTATTCATGTGGGGGTTTTTTGGGGCGTTTATTATGCATGATAATTGTGGAGTTTAGTTGGCAATGCCAAGTATGTGGATAATTTTTTTCCCATTAACAGTATTATTTTTTTAACTGCATAATTTTTTTAGATACAACTTTTTTTTTCTTTTTTTTTGTAGTTATTAGTTCCACAAGGGAATTTTGACATGCAATCCTTAGATTGCTTACATAATATCTGTACTATTTATGTAGTGTAGTGTATTATGCTGTCAGTAGAAAACAGACAACCTATTAGGCTGTGCTAATGTGTTATTAAGCCTATATTGGACCTATATTATTTGATCATCTAGTCCATGGACATACAAATCTCATGGGGTCCCATAGCAAGACTTGGCAGGTTCCACCCCAGTGAGAATTCTCTGACAAATTTACAATTGTTTTATTAAATTGAAGACATTTTCATAAAATGAAATAAAAAAATGTGCCCACCCCCGCTTTACCCAGATTTTATGCTGAAAAAAGTATTGCACATGATGCAGATTACGTGTGCTTTTATCCGTGTGGATTTTCATGTGGAAAAACTGTGGAATACAATACAAGCAAAGTTTTTGACATTAGACAAATCTCATGTAGACTTTGCATTTTCTCTTAGGTCTGGAAATTGACTTGGTGTGAGGATTTTGAAATCTGAGGCATGCCAATTGTTGCATTTTTCTTGTGCGGATTTCACCAAATCTGTACCAAAAACCTCCAAAAAACCTTTCTGCACACAAATCTGCTCCATGTGCAGCCGTGCTAACAGTTGATTCATAAATACTGTATGGTGCACAAAAATGCATCAATACATCTCCCCCATACAGCTCTAAATCCTCTGCGTCCCTTACATACAGTATAACTGGCTGTCTGGGGCCACCACTAGGGTGAGTTCAGTGCACATTATTTTATACAGTCACAATTAAAATGAATGGAATTTGGAAAATCTGTTTGCACTGAGTTCACCTAGTGGTGTTTGATGCAAAATGCGGTGGGATTTTGTCAGGAGCAGAAGAAATAGTTTAGCGTCAGGCTCCCTATAAGAGTCCGTTCACACATCTGTATGAATGGTCTGGATCCGTTATGCGGAACGGGTGCGGACCTATTGATTTTCAATGGGGCCGGAATGGATGCGGACAGCATTTCCGGATCTGCACTTCCAGATCCGCAATTCCGTTCCCGAAAAAATAATAGAACATGTCCTACTCTTGTCTGCAATTGTGGACAAGAAAAGGCATTTTCTATTATAGTGCCGGCGATGTGCAGTCTACAAATTGCGGAACGCACATTGCCGGTGTCCATGTTTTGCGGATCCGCAATTTGCGAACCGCAAAACACCTATGGATGTGTGAATGGACCCTAACAGTAGTGTTCTATCACCTTGGTAAGTACACCACTTATCTAGTCCCAGTCTTGTAAGATAGGCAGCAGATTATACTAAAGCCTCTTTCACACAAATGTTTTTAGTTTTTTTCCATTTACGTTCCGTTTTTTGCGTTCCATATACAAAACCATTAATTTTAATGGGTCCGTTTCCATATTTCCGTTTTTCCGTTCCATTCAAAGATAGAACATGCACTATAATGGTACGGTCAATGGCGATGGAGAAAAAAAATCTGATACGGAGTGCATCTGTATGTCTTCTTTATCCGTTCCATTTTTGCGGAACCATCTATTGAAAAGTTTATGCCCAGCCCAATTTTTCTATGTAATTACTGTATACTGTATATGCCATGCTTCCGTTTCCATTTGCGTTCTGCAAAAAACGGAACACAAACTGAAAAACAGAACAGCAAAATGGAACAGAGGCAGAACGGAAACGGAAACACTACTGAAACAAAAAACGGATCTGTTTATAAACGCAAAACACTGAAAAAGCCATTCAGTCGTGTGCAAGAGGCCTAACACTGTAGGGATATAGCACATTTATTGGTGATTTCACTCTTGTTTCAATTTTTTGTTGTATTTTGTTTGGGAAGGGGGATTAAGGTTTATTGCAAATTTAGCAAAAGTCATTTTTTTTTTTTTGTGATCCGAGGAACTTTTATATCTCTAAACGAGATAGACAAGGCGGCAAATCATAATGAGGTGGTTATTATGGGGGACTTCAACTACCCAGATATAGACTGGGAAACTGAAACTTGTATATCTCATAAAGGAAACAGGTTTGTGGCAATAACCAAAGACAATTACCTCTCCCAACTGGTTCAGGACCCGACTAGAGGGACGGCCATACTGGACTTAGTATTAACCAATAGGCCTGACAGAACAACAGACGTGCAGGTTGGGGGACACCCGGGAAATAGTGACCAAAAAGTAATAACCTTCCAATTATCATTCAAAAGAGAGTTTCTACAGGAAGGAACAAAAATACCAAACTTCAAAATAGCAAAATTTAGCCAACTAAGAGAAGCCATAGGCCTAACTAACTGGGACAAAGTCCTGAAAAATAAAAATACAGCCACAAAATGGAATATCTTTAAAAACATCCTAAAATCTCATTGTGAGAGGTACATACCGTATGGGAATAAAAGGTTAAGGAACAAAAAGAAACCAATGTGGATAAACAGAACTGTAAAGAAAGCAATACATGACAAAAAAAAAGCATATAAAATACTAAAACAGGAGGGGAGCACGGAAGCACTGAAAAACTATAAGGAAAAAAATAGAACATGTAAAAAACAAATAAAAGCGGCCAAACTAGAGACCGAGAGATTAATTGCCAAAGAGAGTAAAACTAACCCTAAAATGTTCTTCAATTATATAATTGTTAAAAAGTATAAATCTGAAGGTGTCGGCCCTTTAAAGAGTGATGAGGGGGAGTCGCAGAAAGCGACGAGGAGAAAGCAAAGCTGTTAAATATTTTTTTTTCTCCAATGTATTCACTGAAGAAAAAAAACTGTCAGATGACATGCAGAATGTAAAAATAAATTCCCCATTAAAAGTGTCCTGTCTGACCCAGGAAGAAGTACATCAGCGACCTAAAAAGATTAAAATAGACAAATCGCCAGGACCGGATGGCATACACAGCAATAAGATAATGGGTTGCATCAAAAGGGGCATAAATGCCCGTGATAAGAACATGGTCCTACCACTTTACAAATCGCTAGTCAGACCACACATAGAGTATTGTGTACAGTTCTAGGCTCCTGTAAACAAGGCAGACATAGCAGAGTTGGAGAGGGTCCAGAGGAGGGCAACTAAAGTAATAACTGGAATGGGACAACTACAGTACCCTGAAAGATAAAGAAAATTATGGTTATTCACTTTAGAAAAAAGACGACTAAGGCTACGTTCACACTTGCGGCAGGACAGATCCGGCAGGCTGATCTTCCTGTCGGATCCGTCCTTCTGCTGTTTCGCTGTATTGCCGGACCGCCGCTTCGTCCCCATTGACTATAATGGGCACGGGGGCTGAGCTCCGGCGCATCACGGCGGTGCACGGCGAAAGCCAACCGGACTAAAAAGTCCTGCATGTCTGACTTTTTAGTCCGGCGGCTTTCGCCGTGCACCGCCGTGCTGCACCGGAGCTCAGCCCCCGTCCCCATTATAGCCAATGGGGATGGAGCAGCGGTCCGGCGATACGGCAAAATAGCGGAAGGACGGATCCGACAGGGAGACCAGCCTGCCGGATCCGTCCTGCCGCAAGTGTGAAAGTACTCTAAGGGGAGATCTAATTACTATGTATCAATATATCAGGGGTCAGTACAGAGATCTATCCCATCATCTATTTATCCCCAGGACTGTGACTGTGACGAGGGGACATCCTCTGCGTCTGGAGGAAAGAAGGTTTGTACACAAACATAGAAGAGGATTCTTTACGGTAAGAGCAGTGAGACTATGGAACTCTCTGCCTGAGGAGGTGGTGATGGTGAGTACAATAAAAGAATTCAAGAGGGGCCTGGATGTATTTCTGGAGTGTAATAATATTACAGGCTATAGCTACTAGAGAGGGGTCGTTGAACCAGGGTGTTAGTCTGATTGCCTGATTGGAGTCGGGAAGGAATTTTTTATTCCTCTAAAGTGGGGAAAATTGGCTTCTACCTCATTTATTTTATTTTAATTTTTGCCTTCCTCTGGATCAACTTGCAGGATGACAGGTCGAACTGGATGGACAAATGTCTTTTTTCGGCCTTATGTACTGTGTTACTATGTTCTAGGTGCGTTATGACACCTTTTATTGCATTTTCTTATAAGCCTCTTTTTAGAATTTAGAAAAAAATATGCATGTACAAAATGTTGCATATTAAAATGCCACCAAAAACACTTGCAAAAATCCTTATACACTTGAATTTGCACTGCCTTTTTTGGGCTAAAAAATCCAAAATACCCAATTTTGTTAGGGCACATTAAAATGTTGCTGCATTTTTTTGTTATTTTTTTTGCAAACAATGTGTTTGCCACTAATGTTTTTTCAGGGTATTTCCTTCCTATAGAGAAGGTAATGCAAAAATACCTAAATACAAGAGCTACAGCATACTGTGTTGTTGAAAAGTAGAAAGAATAAAGACAACCAATGAACAAAACAATGCCATAAAAAAACTAAAAAAAAACTGTATGTTCTTTGTTTCACTGGCAAAATATGTGAAAGCACTCTAAAGTGCACAATTAAATCACATGCATGATGCTGAAAAAAACAAGCTCTACAAGTTAATACTTGATGGTATAATTTTTTGGCCTTAGTTGCTCATGTGTTAATCAAAGTATACATTTATGGAGAATTGATAGGCAAGTTCTTTTGCATACTATATCACACCACAAAGGTCTAAATGATGTATATAGGAAAGGCGTGTCCAATCAGCAGATATCAAGAAGTGTATTTCATTGCTGTCACTGCCGGCAGCTGAAATATTCATATAAAATATCACAGCACTAATATTATTTTCTAGCACTTGACACAAGTAGGTAACATTTCCAGTGCCTGCTTTATGAGGGTTCTTTCACTTGTATTTTCATATTTGAAGGTAAATGGTGCCAGTTTGTGTTAATCATTGTTTCTTTGCAGTCTGCCTGTCATTTTCTGCCTCCACTATGCAGTCTACAATTTTTATGTCACATTTGATGGGTCTTAAATGCAGAGTATGTAAGCCTATGGCTAAAAATGATCGTTGCTAAAAAATACAAAGAGAAACAAGGGAAAATTTGGGCTGCAGCTAAGCATTCAAAAGATATCGCATTAGTTGATTACTTGTCACGTTTTTTGCCTTTTATTAGACACTAAATGCACACAAGGATGAAGAGCAGACAGCTAAAAATTGTACACGCTGAGTAATGGGTGCAGCAAGTCTTTACAACACTGAATATTATACAACCACTCAAAGTGTAGCAATAAGAAATTGTAAAGGCACAAATAAAATATGAGTGACTGTGGTCTATGTGGGAAAGAAGGAGAGATGGCTTTATGATGGCGAAACACACTTGTTTTAACTTGCAGAAAAAAAGCAGAACATTGCAGATGGTAATAACTAAAAGAAATAGGTTTGAAAAAAAAATTCTAGTTCAAGTTATTTTCAGGTTTTGTAATCTCAGCAAGAATTCTGTAACAAAGAACACCTTCAGTCACCACAAATAATAGGCTTGCACAGGGCTTGGTAATCACTGAGCTTAATCACAACCTGTGCTTCCTGTATAGCGAATTACTATCATGAGAACATTTTTAATTATAATTCTTACCTCTATGGTATTTATCATACCTTTTCCCTCTTTTCTTAAAAAGTCACAGTGTGAGCCATAGGGCTCATTCACACGACCGTGGTTTTGTTCCGCATCCGAGGCGCATTTTTTGCAGCTCGGGTGCGGACCCATTCACTTCACCGGGGCCACAAAAGATGGGGATATGTCATGCCCATGTTCATGGTCGTGACTCCTTGGGAGCCGCATGCAGTTGCCCGCGGTCTGGGAGTTTTGTAAACCGCAGCTGGGGGCTGTTAGTAGTTTGCCTCAAGTGCGGTTGCCGCGGACAACAGGTGTATTTGGCAGTGTAGCAGCCTGAGCTGGTTGCTAGGTGCTTCACTGTTGGTGTGTGCGGTTGCCTCTGTCTATGTGTGTGTGTGTATGTATGCACTTTCTATGTCTGGTGTGCACAGGGTTTATGTTATGTGTGCACTGTGACACTTTCCTTCACTTGTGGTTGCCCAGGGCAACGTGTGATGTTGTGGCAGTGTCTCGGCCTTATGGCTGATCCCCAGGACATGGTTGCCACGCATGCCGTTGCCGGTAGTAACAGGTGAAGTGTGTGCTTCTTTCTGCTTTTCCCCTTTAAAGTAGTTTCCATCCCTTGCCTGGTATTGGAAGGGTTAATTCCCTTCCTTGTGTGTGAACACTGGGTGTGTCTGTGTGTGGGTGTGGCTACTTGAGCTATTTAGCTTCCGCTGGATGCCTGTATCTGAGGGGTACTTCAGCCATGGTTAGCTGGAGTCAGCCTCCTGGTTATATATACCATCTGCCAGTGAGGGCCACCCTTGTGGTCATAAGTTTTGTTACATGGTGTTATGAAGGTGTGTGTTTGGTCTCTTTGTTATTGCAGCTAATGGTCCTGGGTTCCTGTGTGATGTGTGGTGTGTGCTGTGTCCGCCATATCTTGTGGACAGCAGCGCTTCTGCATGGGTTCCAGGCTTTGTGTCTGTGGCAGGTAGGTGTTACTTGTTGCATTTACCTGCCATTGCCATAAGCTGTTCATGTTTCCCTTTTTATGTAGCTTGGCCAGTGAGACTTCTGTTCCTACGTGTCTAGGAGGAACAGGTCGTCTTACCCTGCTCCTAGTCCAGGGCCACCCTGAGGGCTAGTAGGGATATTAGGTTCAGGAGTATAAGCCCTCCTACCATCAGGGTCGGCTCATACGGCTAGGAGACAGGGTCAGAATTAGGGATTGATAGGAAGTGACCTGTTCCCTGATTCCTGTCCTGGCCTTGCATTGACCATCCATCTTCTGGCATCGCACGGCTGAGGTTTTTCCCCATCCTCAGCCGCGACAAGATAGCGCTCTGTGTGTTGTCTGCATCGCCAAATTTAACAAAAAAAATATGCTTTGGTACGAATTATTTAGTCACCAAGCACATTTTTTGTAAGTAAGTCGTGCAATGACAGAGCAGTGCGATAGCGCCACCCCCCTCCCCCATCATTGTACCCCTCAGATGCTGTGTTCATACAGGTGAAACTCAAAAAATTTGAATATCGTGTAAAGTTCATTTATTTCAGTAACTTAAAAGGTGAAAATAACATATGAGATAGACTCATTACATGCAAAGCGAGATATTTCAAGACTTTATTTGTTATAATTTTGATAATTATTGCTCACAGCTTACGAAAACCCCAAAGTCACAATCTCGGGTACCCTTTGCTCAGGGGGTATGGATTAATTAGCTGACTAGAGGGTGACACTTTGAGCCTAAAATATTGAACCTTTTCACAATTTTCTAATTTTAAGCTGCATTAATGCAATTCCTTTTAATTTGCATTACTGAAATAAATGGACTTTTGCACGATATTCTAATTTTTCGAGTTTCACCTATACATGATCGCGGCATCTGAGAGTAATAATACACAAAAATTAACATTAAAAAAATTCTATCATACTTACCGCCTCCATTTGCTCTCGACGAGCCGGCTGCCGTCATCTTGCTTGATGATTTTGTGTGAAATGTTGCGCGGCCCGAGATGACGTCATCACCTCATACGTCAACATGCACAGGATTTTGGACAATCAAGATTGCGGTGGCCGGCACAACACGTGCAAATGGAGGAGGTTAGTATGTTTTTTACACTATTCCAGGTTAAATCGATTGGCTACCACGAAGCACAAGGAAATTCAGCTTTGCAGCTAATCGAATTTACCCTGAAATTCGGATCAAATTACATTTCATTGGATTCAATTTGCTCATCTTTAAATGTAATGTGTATTGGAAGTAATTTTGAATTATTATACATCAATTCTTAACAAACTCATAATATGGTTTTAATAAGTGTTTATGAGCTGTCAGGAATTCAGAGAGCTATCAAATTAGCTCCCTGACGGCAATCAGTGTATACAGAAAGCCTGCTAATCTGCAAACACACCATAGGCGTGCGCACGGGGTGTGCCGGGTGTGCCTGGGCACACCCTAATCATCACCTCCGTGCTGCACTGCCATCTGCCAACTCCTGATGCGATCCTTCACATAGGCTTCAGGCTAGGGGTCTGAAGCCTATGAGACAGTAGAGCACTGGAATGGATTTGCTCTACGGAGGTATGATGTCAGGAAAGAGGCGGAGTCTCGTCATTCAGGGGGCGGGGCCTCAAGAAATGCAGGAAATTCAACAGAGCAGGATATTGGAGAGAGGAGCAGAAGCCATAGGTAAGTATGTGGAGGAAAAGATTGACTGTTATATGTACTTGGGGGGGGGGGGTTGCAGGGGCTGAAGGGAGGAGGAATAATCCTTGCACAAGTGGAGACTGTTAGAGGGGTCTGAAGAGAGGGGGGTGAAGTGATATTATTTACATGGGGACTGTATGCTGGAAGGGCTGAAGGCAGGAGGGGTGATATTATTTTACATGGGTATGCTGGAAGGGCTGAAGGCCGGGGGAGTTTTGTATTTTACATGGGACTGTATGTTGGAGGGGCTGAAGGCAGGGTGTGATGTATTTTACATGGGACTGTATGTTGGAGGGGCTGAAGGCAGGGCGTGATGTATTTTACATGGGACTGTATGCTGAAGGTGCTCAAGGCAGGCAGCGAAGAGAGGAAGGGTGATATGATTTACATGGGACTGTATGTTGGAGGGGCTGAAGGCGGGGCGTGATGTATTTTACATGGGACTGTATGCTGAAGGGGCTCCAGACAGGCAGCAAAGAGAGGAAGGGTGATATTATTTACATGGGACTGTATGTTGGAGGGGCTGAAGGTGGGGCGTGATGTATTTTACATGGGACTGTATGCTGAAGGGGCTCAAGGCAGGCAGCGAAGAGAGGAAGGGTGATATTATTTACATGGGACTGTATGTTGGAGGGGCTGAAGGCAAGGAGTGATGTATTTTACATGGGACTGTATGCTGGAGGGGCTGAAGAGCGCCATTATTATTACTATTAGGGTCCATTCACACGTCCGCAGTGTTTTGCGGATCCGCAATACACCCGGCTGGCACCCCCATAGAACAGCCTATTTTTGTCCACAGCTGCGGACAAGAATAGGACATGTTCTATTTTTTTCCAGAGCCACGGACCAGAAGTTCGGCAGGCCGCTCCGGAAATGCGGATGCGAAGAGCACACTGTGTGCTTTCCGCATCCATTCCGTCCCCATAAAGAATGCATTGTCCGCACCCGTTCCGCACAATTGCGGAATGGATGTGGACACATTTTGCAGACGTGTGAATGGAGCCTAATACAGAGGGGGCCATTATAATATTAAGAATAATAATAACATAGAGGGGCCAGTATATATTATAATTATACAGAGGGCATTATATTTATGGGCACTACGGGTGGAGGGGAGGTCAGTTATCTGAGGATGATAGTAAGGTGATAAATCTAAAAAAATTCTGTGAAACTCTGCTGCAGATACGCGGCTGAAAGAAGGTATTGTGGCACTTCCGGTTCCGGCTTGCACATGGAGAGACGTGAGTGAGAGGCTCTCCGTTCGATCGGCCCGATAACCTAGAGAGCCGCCGCATCCCGGGACCGAAAGGTACCCTCAGACCACCCGTGTATTGTGGGGAGCACCTATGGAGACGTTCGTTGTCAGAGGCGGCTCTCAGAAAGAACCGCGGACACCACTCTCGGCGGGTGACGACCTGAAGGCCAGGGGCAAAATGGCGCCGGCGGCTGAGAAGCGGCACAGGCTTACCCGCTCATCCTCGCAGTCGACCCAGAGAATTGCGGAGGCATCGGGTTCAGAGGAGGAAGAAGGAGAGAGCTGTCTAACCTCGGCTGATGAATTAACAGCCTCTTGTAAATCTATGGCCATAGAAGTGGCTAAACTGCTAGCGCCGGACATTAAAGCCTCCCTGGAAGCCACGGTCTCCTCGGCCCTGCAACAACTGCAGTCTGATGTGGAGCAACATACCTCTCAGATAGCTGAGGTGGAACAAAGAGTGGCAGTAGTGGAGGAAGATCTGGAGAAGACTCAGAAGAGTGTCGGCGACCTCCTGCGAGATAACCAGTACCTGAAGGAGAAGTTAGACGACCTGGAGAACCGATCCAGGAGAAGTAATCTAAGGATCATCGGCCTTCCGGAATCGATTTCTCCGACCCA
This sequence comes from Bufo gargarizans, assembly GCF_014858855.1. Lineage (NCBI taxonomy): Eukaryota > Metazoa > Chordata > Amphibia > Anura > Bufonidae > Bufo > Bufo gargarizans. The sequence continues at coordinate 198,325,410 of NC_058080.1, forward strand.
ATTGGTTGATATTTGTAAGGTAGAGATCCCACAAGCACTGGGGCTGCGTGGCACTTGTACAGTGGAGAGGGCGCACCGTTTGGGGCCGTTGTTGCCAGCAGGTTCGCGTTCCAACAACATGAGGCCTAGAGCAGCTATAGCCAAATATTTGAACTATGCCGCCAAAGAAGCTATACTAGCGAAGTTTCGACGCAATGTAAGGCCCTTAACGATTAGGGGTAACAAGATCCTCCTATTCAGCGATTACTCAGCAGAAGTGGCTAAGCGCAGGAGGGAATTTTCGCAAGTATGCTCGGCTCTTGCTCGCAACAAGGTCAAGTTCGCCTTACTTTACCCTGCAACCCTGAGGATTTTTCGTCCAGATGGGACAGTTGACACGTTCTTTTCGCCGGGAGAAGCATTGGGGTCGCTGGACTCGGATCCCTTATTTTCTGATTTGATGCATCCATCCTCCCAGCGATCAACTTCCTCGGCCAGAGGAAGTTGGGGCCCAGATCTACGGAGCCAGAACACCTGGGAGTGAATCCAAGTTGAATATGGACAGCACTGGGTATCGTTGAAATATGATTAGGTCGTCCTGGAGAGTCACGTGAGATAGCATTGGACTTTTGGTTCATTTTTGTTAATGTGTTAAAACTCATTGATTATGCCGAATACTATGGGCCGGGGAACGGTGTATATTAAGGGATAGCTAATGATGTTTGAAGTAGGTAGTGACAACTACTACACTATTGGATGTGCGAAAAAAGTGAAGTTGACAATTGCTTTATCTATGTTGTGGGGCTGGGTGGGGGGTTATGGGTGGGAGGGAGGGATGGGGGTGAACACTAAGTTGGATGTGGTTAGGGTGCAGATACCTTGGTACCAATATGTGATATTCTGTGTTGACCAGTTCTTGGTGGCTTCTCCTGCAGAGAACGAGTATATAGTGAAATTACTATGCGTGTAGTCACGTGGAACGTCAAGGGCCTACGATCCCCCACTAAACGTATGGCGGTGTTGCGTCATCTCAAAAAACTCAAAGTAGATGTGGCGCTCCTGCAGGAGACCTATTTAGAAGAGGTTGATTTTTTTTAGGATGCGTAGACTATGGGTGGGACAAGTAGTAGGTTCACCCTCAGTGGGCAAAAAGGCGGGTATTATGGTCTTGTTTCACAAACGCTTGCAATACGAGATTCGCTCCATGTCCACTCACACTCAGGGGAGGTGGATGCGAATAAGCCTTGATTCTCCGGTCGGTCAGATAGTTCTACAAAATGTCTATGCCCCCAACACCTCTCAGACTGATTTTTACAAGTCGTTGGAGAAAGACATTTTGGGAGAAGACTAACAGATGCTGCTGGTGGCGGGTGATTTTAATAGGGTACATAACGAACAGGAAGATAGAAAGCGAGGGGCTTTGGAAAATGTTACCCCGCAGAAACAGGCCCAGACGTTGATCCCTCTGATACAAAATACAGGTCTTTGTGATACCTGGCGATACCACCATCCAGTGGATCGCGAATATACTCATTTTTCCCATGCCCGGGAGTCATGGTCCCGGATTGACTATCTCCTGACATCTCAGAGGATGCTGTCTAAAGTCAAGCTAGTAGAAATTTCGGACTTGTTAGTCTCGGACCATGCCCCAGTGGTTATGGAAATGATGGATTCAGTTCCTAGGGGACATGATGTTACGTGGAGAATGCCGCAGCACTTATCCAAAGATAGGGAATTCCTGGATAAGCTAAAAGGGTGGTGGTGGGAATACTCTCAGGATAATGTGGAACAGGCGTCGAACCAGAATTTATTCTGGGACACGGCCAAGGCAGTCCTGAGGGGTCGAATAATATCATATTCGATAGGAAAGAAGAGGGAAGCTAGTAAAAAGTTTGAGGAAGCTACCCAAAAGGTGCGGGAGATGTACACTCAATTTTTGCAAAACCTCTCAGCTCCCAATAAGGTTTTATGGGTCACGGCCAAGCATAGTTTTGACTACTGTCAGGAAAAAAAGGAAAAGTGGTTTGGAGACTACCAAAAAGCTAAGTTTTTTCGTGTAGGTAACAAAGCGGGTCGGCTATTAGCTAATCTAACGCGCCCATTTGTTAAACAAACGGCCTTGCATCCCCTGAAGGATAGTTCGGGAAAATTGTGCTCTCAGCCGAAGGACATAGTGGAGATATTAGGAGAGTATTTCCAAACATTATATTCAGGGGATCCCCCCGACCCCCAGGAGGCAAGAGATCGTTTAGACAGGGTGGATTTGCTGCGTCTTTCTACTGAGCCGGTGGAAACGTTATGTCAAGACGTTAGCGATGAAGAGTTAGGGATAACAATTAAATCGCTATCAAATTGTAAAGCCCCGGGACCCGATGGATTCCCGGCAGAGTTTTACAAGGCCATGATCCCAGAACTCTCCCCGACATTGACTAGTCTGTTTAATAACATAATGGCCTTGGGTAATTTACCGGTTTCGGGCAAAATGGCATACATTAAAATTCTCCCGAAACCGGGCAGAGACTTGACTCAGCCCAGCGCATATAGACCGATCTCTCTGATCAATCAGGATATTAAAATTCTGGCAAAACTTGTGGCCAATAGGTTAGTCATTTGCATACCGAATCTAATTGGTTCACATCAGGTAGGGTTCATGAAAGGTAGGTCGGCAGTGACTAATGTACGCAAGGTCCTAACCGTTCTTAGCAGATATAGAGATCCCAAAAGCAAGCCTTCTCCGGCGTTGTTGGCAGTAGACGCCGAGAAGGCATTCGATAATGTCAATTGGCAATGGTTGGATATGGTACTGGATAGGGTTAATATTATGGAACGCTTCCGGAACTTCTTGACCGCACTCTATAACAACCCCCAGGCACGAGTGAATGTACCGGGCTTCTTATCCAAACCAATTACGATGGAGAAGGGTACGAGGCAGGGTTGTCCCTTGTCCCCGTTACTTTTCAATTTAGCAATGGAGCCCTTGGCGAGATGGCTAATTAAGTCAGACACTTTTAAAGGTGTTAAGATAGGGGGCAAGGTGCTGAAGGTTAGTTGCTTCGCAGACGACATGCTATTATATTTTGGCTCCCCGGAGCTCCACTTAGAGAGGACTCTAGAGGCTTTGAATATCTATGGCAGTGCCACAGGATATAGGGTCAACGTGGAAAAAAGCCAGTTACTGTTTCTAGATCATTGGTCTCCGGCAGCTAAACATCTACAGAATAGAGTGGAGGTTCGGAGGGATTATCTGACCTATTTGGGCATTAAGATAGGTCGCACCCCTGCGTCATTATATACTCTGAATTATCCCCCTCTCTTCCTTAAAATAGAGAATGAATTAGAGAAATGGCAGGACTTACCCTTGTCGGTGTGTGGGAGGGCTCACTTAATCAAAATGGTAAGCTTCCCAAAGCTTCTTTACCCGCTTCAGACTATTCCATTGTTGGTAAAGCACATGGATGTAGTTAGGATGCAAAGGACGTTTAACCGTTTCCTCTGGAAAACTAAGAGACCTTGCATTGCCTATGCTAAATTAAAGATGCTGAAAGATGAAGGGGGGTTGCAATTGCCGAATATTCGCCACTATAACTTGGCGGCGCTCTTCAGGCATGTGCGTGATTGGGTGTGGGGTACGGGGTATTACTCGGCGATTATATTCGAAAGGGAGTTAGCTGATGGAGAAAACCTGGAGGCCCTATTACATACTAAGATAAAAGACATACCGGTGTCAATAAGACAGTGCATTCTATTGAAGGACACCATAATGGCGTGGAAGGCGATTAGGAAAATCTATGGTCTCCCTTACTACCTGTCACCCAGATTACCATTATGGTCGCTGCCGGCGTTTCCCCAAGGTAGGGAGAATAGTATGTTCCAGACGTGGAGGGAAAAAAATATACTGAGACTCGAAGACCTGCTTCATACTTCTGGTCTCCACTGGTTAGATTGGGACCAGGTCAAGGTAAAATTTGACTTTCAAGATGCTCACTATCTTCCCTATCAGCAAATTAAAAGTTATTGTAATGCTCAGGCATCTTCTGTTGGGGATTCTGATAGGTTAGCATGGTTTGCGGCCTTGCTAGGCAATGATGGCTCTCACATGCCCCTTTCTGAATTACAACGCAGGCTCCATAGTATTCAGACAATTGGCTTGGTAAAAGGGGCCTACAAACCCTGGGAGAGAGAGTTATCTGACCCGAACATAACAAAAAAGATGAGGGAAGGCATGGAATTGGTCAGACGGGCGACATATAATGAGCAGTGGAGAGAGACACAATTAAGACTCATGCATAGAGCGACGTATGCCTTCAATTTGTCCTATCAGGATGCCCCTGCTCATTATCTTTGTGAAAGTGTAGCCTCCAGAAAGCAGGTCTATTACATGCCATATGGGAATGCCCGAAAGTGCAACCGTTGTGGAAGCAGGCCATAGAATCTATAGATGACATTTGGGGAGATACGGTGGGTACCACACCACAGCAATGCATATTCCATTACATACCTAAAAACCAGGAGGAGGAAATAGGAGCGTTGGTTGCGAAGCCATGTATACATCTTCTGCTGATGTCGGTTAAGAAGTCTCTCCTACGACACTGGCTAGAAAAGGAAGTTCCAGTGTGGGAGGAGGTCATGGGGATGATGAAGAATGTTCTTTATTTAGAAAGGCTGGAGGTAGAACAGGATAAGGAACGCTTGGTCGAGAAGTTTATTAAAAAATGGAGGAGGTTCATAGAGAAACAACTTTCTGTTATTGAAATTCAGGAACTCATGGCCCCATATTTAGAGGCTCAGCTGGCAGATAGGTTGGGGAGATTGGCCCTTTAATTTGGCTGGTAGGCAAGTGGATCATTCAGGGCGGGGGACGAGGTACTGCATTGAAGCCACTTCAAGTCCGAAAGTCTTAGATTGGTGTTCAGGGGTGGGGGGAGAGGGGGGGAACAGGGGTGGGGGGAGAGGGGGGGGGGACAGGGCTAGGGGTTGGGGGGGGACAGGGCTAGGGGTTGAGGGGGGGAGGGGAGTTGGGGAATAATATGATAAAATGTGTATTGAGGAATCATATTCTCAAAACTGCCAGCACAAATATGCTCTGATGCAAATTTTCTGTGTTGTATTGTTTTGATACCCAATGCTGTACAACTGATTTCTCAATCCAATAAAGAGATTTTTGAAAAAAAAAGAAGGTATCGTGGCGGTCTTATCTCCGAATGAAGACGTTGAGGAAGGTCTACATCACAGGAGACGTCACTGGATGTAACAGGTATGTGCTGCTGTATTCTACTGTATAGTGTGTACCATTATATGTAATGTCCATCCACATATCTGTTTAGGGGGGGGGGGAGGTGGCTATAGGACTTAGCCCACACTGCCTCAGCCTGGCCCCAGACTTCAGGTCACACTATGCGTGTTCTGAATTCTGGGGCGTACTGCATTATTTGTAAAAATGGGCGTCTTCACAGGTTGGGGGGGGGGGGAATACTTGGCTTGCCCCGGGTGCTGGCAACCCACGCTACGCCACTGGAACATCGCCCTGTATGTTCCCTGCTGCTTGCTACCCCTCGTCAATTACACCCCTGTATAATGTACCCTGATACCCCTCAGTTATATGATACCGTATAACTGAGGGGTATCAGTGTAAATTACAGGGGGTAATATAACTGAAGGATCAGGGTAAATTATACAGGGGGTAAAACTAAGGGGTATTAGGGTACATTATTATACAGGGGTAATAAAACTGAGGAGGGCTATCTCAGGGGACATGATGAAGGGGTAAAATAACTTATATAATATAAGTTATATTACCCCTGTATCATGTCCCTGATAGCCCTCCTCGGTTATATTACTCCTGTATAATTTACCCTGATAGCCCTTAGTTATATTACCCCTGTTTAATAATGTACCCTGATACCCCTTAGTGTATTTGTGTGTGTGTGTATATATATATATATATATATATATGTATATATATACACATATACATATATACATACACACACGCGCGCGTGGCGTGTGTTTGTGCTTTAGGGTTCACACCCTAATGCAATAGGCTGCACATGCCTATGAAACACACAGAATGTTACAGCTATAATGGCAGGACATTTTTATAAAAACCAAAGGAAAAAATAAAAAAAATGGATTTTTAGCCCAAAATGAGTAGAATGCAGTAATAAAAAATGCCCCAAAAGTTGTTCATAGACTTTAAATGCTTATGCATATGCAGCAAAAATGGCACCAACAACCACCAAGAACAACTTGTTACACAAAATCAAACAGTTATGACTGCTGGAGTGCAAAGAGAAATAATAAAAACATGTTCGGGTACTGAAAGCCTAAAACAAGCTCATTTAAAGCTCTGCAACCTTTTAACCATCTACAGCACTTTCATGTCTCTCTGTTGATGCACTTAGTTATGCAGTCCACTAGATATTCTCAAGAAGAACTCATTAGCTAAAACACAAATATATTTTCTAGTGCAGAGTTTTCCAATTATTAAAAATCTTAGAGCGTTAGAGTGTTACTTAGGGTCTTTCTCTTATTCAAAAAAGCCATTCAGGTGCCACCGATAATGCCATAACTGTCTCACCAGCTTAAATGAAACCTTGTTATTAGGTAAAGTATGACATTGTTAGAGATGTTCATTAAATGTATGTTTCCGAATGAAGAATGAAATCTGAAACTTTGAACTGGAATCTTTCCTCATAGCAACAAGTAATAAATTAATGTGCTTAAGAGATTAAATCTGGCCACTAGAACCTACAAAGAAAGAGCTTTAAAAACTCAGTTTGTAGAATAATGATAGAAAACATCAAAATGAAGTGGCAGAAATTGGGTCATGAATTTGAGAATTTACAGGATATCTTTTACAAGTTTTTTGACTGTGTACTTTTGCAACAACCGGAGAGCTACAGGCTGTAAACCACAATCTTCGAGAATAATTGCACCCCATTTTGCTCTTATTTTTAAATGGCTCAACTTGAAGTACACATCTTCATGCTAAGCCTGAGCAGGTTCTACAGGAATATTTTCATCAATGAATTTCTTCCATTTTTGTGCAATTCTGCATTGTTGTGTATCTGTAATAAGTACTCAAAGGGGTTTTAAACACTCACCTGAAGCCCATACTCACCTCCTCTATTTGATCGTGACAGGCCGGCTGCCACCATCTTGATTGAAGATCATGGACGAAATCCTGTGTGTGGTGAAGTATGACGTCACCACGCCATCCGCAGTGATGACGTCATCAATGGCCATGCAAGATTTTGCACAAGATCTTCAAGCAAGATGGCGGCGGCTGTCCCGTCATGAGCAAATGGAGACAGTAAGTATGATTTGTTTTTTTTTCTGTTAATTTTACACTGTATTATTACACTCAGATGCTGCGATCATGAATGAAAGCGGCATCTGAGGGGTACAATGATGGAGAGCGGCGCTATCGCAGCTCTGTCATTGCACCCACTACTTACAAATAAATGTGCTTCGTAATTCATCATAAAGCAAGTTTTTTCTTTTTTTATTCAGCGAGGCAGTCAAATCGAATTTTCAAAAACTTTGCTCATCTGTAATCATAATGTAGTGGTAAATAAAATTTTCAATAAAATTATATGATTGGGAAATGCTTTCACTACAGGTGATAATAGGAGTCTGTCTCAGTAGCTGTTACAGTTAGGCTAAGCTCACACAGCTTCTGTGCACTTAACTTAATGTTTATATACCGGTGTGTGTATATATATATATATATATATATATTTGGTAGTAAGTCACAAGGGTCCGTCATTGATGAAAGGTATGGGTCACCGAGGTTCCTGGCCTTGGTGAATTAAGAGCCAGTATTTTCAGGTGTCAGCGGCAGATAATGCTGATTGACACTTTACTATTTTAGTATTGCTTTATAGCTGATTTGGGACGTAGGCAAAGTGCTGGGAGGGTGACTACTCCCCATGTTCCCATGTTCCAGGCCGGGTATTGGTTTTGGGCTATAAAACACAGGCAGCACTGTCAGCTGTGAGTGGATTATTCCTCTCTGACAGTGGAGCTCTGTCAGTCTCTGTGTTGTTGCCTCTATACTGCGTCCGCTAACCTGCTTATCAGAGCGAACCCCCAGAATATTATATATTAATACACACACACATATAAGCTCCCATCATATGCTTCTATAGCCCCCATTCTGCAAACAAAGATAAAAAGCTCAGCAGCTTTTGTTTATAGTGGCTACCACGAAAAAATGTATGACGTGCATGGTATACATTTATTTATTTATTATTAGTGACAGATACCAGTGCAATCCACAGTAGGTTGTATGAATCAAGAGAGCATCTGCCCAACAGTAGGCTCAAATTGGGAATATGCAGGATGAATAATGTTGCATAGAACATAGTTATCTCCCAGCCTCTTGTGATCAAGTCTAGAAAGTCCAAGCAATAATTTGAGAGTCCCAAATTATTATTATTATTTATTATTATTAAAGGGCCATTCATTCCATAGAGCTGTACATATGAAAAGGGGTATACATACATAATACAGACAATTGCACTAAGCATAAACAAGACGAGTTACAAACTGGTACAGAAGGAGAGAGGGCCCTGCCCGTGAGAGCTTACAATCTACATGGTATGGGAGAAGGACACAGTAGGCCCAAATGACTAATATAATCATCTACGGCTGCCAATTTTGAAAATCCAATGTCATATACCTGGATTTGGCCTTCACAGAAAGCTAATCAGGACAGAGACACCTTTTGCTTGACGAATAATATCTGTGAGTATCGTGGTCTCGAGGAAAGTGTTACACCGGTGGAGAGCGGGGAGCAGCGCGGTCCTGCACTGAAACCAATTGACTTATAGTGTGAACAGAACCCATTTCACATCAAGATTCGCAGAGCCATTGGAAGGCAACATATTAGAGAACTTTTTATTTTCTTTTATATACCTGGAACTGTAATGTGATAGATAGGGTCCTCTCTTTGGCATCTTTACCTCTTGACCAGAGAGGAGAGCAAACTACGAAGTTAGTTAGCACATCCTATAAAAAGAAATACATGGGCGTGTACGTCGCTTGTCAATAAGTGCACGTCGCTTGTCCATCATCTAGACACAGATGGCACCTTTATTACACAACCCTGTCTCCACAATGACAATTTCCGGCTACAAGAGCAGTTACAAAGAGCATCACTGTGTCTCGTATTAAACAGACAACCCATTCATTGGAATGGGCTTTGAGTATTGCTAAATTTCTCCAGTGGTCAAGCTCTTACTGCCAGGATTTATCACAGATCACAGTAGAATTTGTTAAATTTCACTGCATATGAAGTTGTGCTGTGTACAGTGAAATCACTGATGAGACTTTTTGCTATTGATTGAACAAACTGTATCTATGGTTATAGATGGGACAACCATTCTTGGAAGATTTGTTGATATGATCAGGAGTCAACTTTCTTGGGCTGCTCTTTTAATGGGTGTATTATTGGATAGAGTTGTATAGGATGTATGTACAGTACAGACCAAAAGTTTTGACACACCTTCTCATTCAAAGAGTTTTCTTTATTTTCATGACTATGAAAATTGTAGATTCACACTGAAGGCATCAAAACTATGAATTAACACATGTGGAATTATATACATAACAAAAAAGTGAGAAACAACTAAAAATATGTCATATTCTAGGTTCTCCACCTTTTGCTTTGATTACTGCTTTGCACACTCTTGACATTCTCTTGATGAGCTTCAAGAGGTAGTCACCTGACATGGTTTTCACTTCACAGGTGTGCCCTGTCAGGTTTAATAAGTGGGATTGCTTGCCTTATAAATGGGGTTGGGGCCATCAGTTGCGTTGTGGAGAAGTCAGGTGGATACACAGCTGATAGTCCTACTGAATAGACTGTTAGAATTTGTATTATGGCCAGAAAAAAGCAGCTAAGTAAAGGAAAACAAGTGGCCATCATTACTTTAAGAAATTAAGGTCAGTCAGTCCGAAAACTTGGGAAAACTTTAAAAGTGTCCCCAAGTGCAGTCACAAAAACCATCAAGCGCTACAAAGAAACTGGCTCACATGCGGACCGCCCCAGGAAAGGAAGACCAAGAGTCACCTCTGCTGCGGAGGATAAGTTAATCCAAGTCACCAGTCTCAGAAATCGCAGGTTAACAGCAGCTCAGATTAGAGACCAGGCCAATGCCACACAGAGTTCTAGCAGCAGACACATCTCTAGAACAACTGTTAAGAGGAGACTGTGTGAATCAGGCCTTCATGGTAGAATATATGCTAGGAAAGCACTGCTAAGGACAGGCAACAAGCAGAAGAGACTTGTTTGGGCTAAAGAACACAAGGAATGGACATTAGACCAGTGGAAATCTGTGCTTTGGTCTGATGAGTCCAAATTTGAGATCTTTGGTTCCAACCACCGTGTCTTTGTGCGACGCAGAAAAGGTGAACGGATGGACTCTACATGCCTGGTTCCCACCGTGAAGCATGGAGGAGGAGGTGTGATGGTGTGGGGGTGCTTTGCTGGTGACACTGTTGGGGATTTATTCAAAATTGAAGGCATACTGAACCAGCATGGCTACCACAGCATCTTGCAGCGGCATGCTATTCCATCCGGTTTGCATTTAGTTGGACCATCATTTATTTTTCAACAGGACAATGACCCCAAACACACCTCCAAGCTGTGTAAGGGCTATTTGACCATGAAGGAGAGTGATGGGGTGCTGCGCCAGATGACCTGGCCTCCACAGTCACCGGACCTGAACCCAATCGAGATGGTTTGGGGTGAGCTGGACCGCAGAGTGAAGGCAAAAGGGCCAACAAGTGCTAAGCATCTCTGGGAACTCCTTCATGACTACCTCTTGAAGCTCATCAAGAGAATGCCAAGAGTGTGAAAAGCAGTAATCAAAGCAAAAGGTGGCTACTTTGAAGAACCTAGAATATGACATATTTTCAGTTGTTTCACACTTTTTTGTTATGTATATAATTCCACATGTGTTAATTCATAGTTTTGATGCCTTCAGTGTGAATCTACAATTTTCATAGTCATGAAAATAAAGAAAACTCTTTGAATGAGAAGGTGTGTCCAAACTTTTGGTCTGTACTGTATATAAACATCCAGGACTGCCCAATACGTCTCTATGGGTAGCATATTATACCTGTAGACAGGGTTGTGTGCAATATTGAGTTTTATCAATCATGGTCCTGCATATAATGGTATTTTAATACTGGTATTAAAACAAATGTTTTGTTTCATCTGATAACTGTTTTATATTATTGTATTTTTCGCTTTACAAGACGTACTATTCCCCCCTCAAAGTGGAGGAAAAAAGTGACTGTGTCTTATAAAGTGAATCTGTCAAAAATTAAGCTGACCAACTGTATTGCAGGGTTGCAGGAGCTTTTAATTAGCTTGCTCCTGATCCTGCAATTTACCATAAGTGTGGCGCGGGAGGCGGCAGTTAAGCATTCAGTGAAGCTAAATGCTGTCAGCCGCACATCCATAGTGCGCAGAGTACGCCGCTGCTGCCTGTGTCCACTCCATAGAAGAGGAGGGGAGAGGAGAGCAGTTCTCCTCCTCCGCTGCACTGCTGCCCACCTGCTTGTACTGCTAATTGAGCGCGTGCGCAAGCTGGTACTGCCGCCTACACCAATAAGCTTACCCCCTCCCTCCAGTCCGGCCATGAGCGTCCACAGACCACCAATGGAATTTCAGTAAGATAGTAGGGAGGAAGGAGTTGTAGTGGCCTCCGTCTCCCTGTTCTATCTCCTGTCACCTAAAGTTCCTGGTAAGTGATAGCTCATGGTCTGACCTAAAAATGAACTGTGTGTCAAATAGGACTATAACTTACCCCCCCCCCCCTCATTTATAAGAATGCACCCATATACTGCAGTACATGGGTGCATTTTTAAGGATGGTTATAGTCACATTTAATATAAACACATGTCAATTACATTACAGTCTCTGGACAGTATTAATATTAAATGTGACTATAACCCCCATCATCCTTAAGAATACAACCATGTACTGCAGTAAATAGATGTCTTCTTATGGATGAGGAGGGTTAAGGTCATTTTTATATAAACACAGGCTAATTACATTATAGTATCTGGACAGTGCTGATATTAAATGTGACTATAAACCCCCTCATCTTTAAGAATACACTAATGTACTGCAGTACATGGGTGTATTCTAAAGGATGAGGGGGTTATAGCCACATAACAGTGCGTCATTCAAAGATCTCCCAAATATCATCATAACAGTGTGTCATCCATAGATCCCGATAACAGTGTAAAATATTATTGTTATTTTATTAAATATTTTTGCACACCTTTTGGTTCAAAATATTATTTTTTTCTATTTTCCTCCTCCAAAACCTACAGTAGATGCGTCTTATAAAGCAAAAAATATATAATCTCTTCTCCAGTCTCCCCCATTGGTAGCAGAAGGTTTTGTGCAGAGGAAAGGCCTGAGCTATCTATCCCTCCCTTTTTTAGAAGTCTGGTACCCTGGGCAAAGAGCTGGTGGGAGCTTATTCCCATCTCAGCATCTTCTTTTATTCAGTCGTGCAGTCTGGCAGAGTTTCTCCTAGTAAACACTAGTGCCTGTAGACAACTGGGGTTCTGACTGCTCTACTTTTATATATATATATATATATATATATATATATATATATATATAAAGATGCAGAAGTAAAGCCTAATTTAAACAGTGTTGCAGTTTAAGGCGGTCATAGACTTGTATTCAGTCTCAGTACAAGTCAATGGGAATGACCAAGCAGGTTTCAGTCATAAACAACAGTCTGACAGAGCTAGACTAGATGGTCAAAAGTTCATTATAGCTGGCTTTTCCCTCTGATACTCATCTCTGCATAGTCCCTTATGACAGTGGAAAATTACCAGCTTCTCAGTCGACAGTCTGGAATATGCTGGCTAGAAATTCAACAGTATAAAGCGGTATAGTACAAACTGGATTCCAAAAAAGTTGGGACACTAAACAAATTGTGAATAAAAACTGAATGCAATGATGTGGAGATGGCAAATGTCAATATTTTATTTGTAATAGAACGTAGATGACAGATCAAACGTTTAATCCGAGTAAATGTATCATTTTAAAGGAAAAATATGTTGATTCAAATTTTCACGGTGTCAACAAATTCCCAAAAAGTTGTGACAAGTAGCAATAAGAGGCTGGAAAAAGTAAATTTGAGCATAACGAAGAGCTGGAAGACCAATTAACACTAATTAGGTCAATTGGCAACATGATTGGGTATAAAAAGAGCTTCTCAGAGTGGCAGTGTCTCTCACAAGCCAAGATGGGTAGAGGATCGCCAATTCCCACAATGTTGCGCAGAAAGATAGTGGAGCAATATCAGAAAGGTGTTACCCAGCGAAAAATTGCAATGACTTTGCATCTATCATCATCAACTGTGCATAACATCATCCGAAGATTCAGAGAATCTGGAACAATCTCTGTGCGTAAGGGTCAAGGCCATAAAACCATACTGGATGCCCGTGATCTCCGGGCCCTTAAACGACACTGCACCACAAACAGGAATTGTACTGTAAAGGAAATCACAGAATGGGCTCAGGAATACTTCCAGAAACCATTGTCAGTGAACACAATCCACCGTGCCATCCGCCGTTGCCAGCTGAAACTCTACAGTGCAAAGAAGAAGCCATTTCTAAGCAAGATCCACAAGCTCAGGTGTTTTCACTGGGCCAGGGACCATTTAAAATGGAGTGTGGCAAAATGGAAGACTGTTCTGTGGTCAGGCGAGTCACGATTCGAAGTTCTTTTTGGAAATCTGGGACGCCATGTCATCCGGACCAAAGAGGACAAGGACAACCCAAGCTGTTATCAAGGCTCAGTTCAGAAGCCTGCATCTCTGATGGTATGGGGTTGCATGAGTGTGTGTGGCATGGGCAGCTTGCATGTCTGGAAAGGCACCATCAATGCAGAAAAATATATTCAGGTTCTAGAACAACATATGCTCTCATCCAGACGTCATCTCTTTCAGGGAAGACCCTGCATTTTTCAACAAGATAATGCCAGACCACATTCTGCATCAATCACAACATCATGGCTGCGTAGGAGAAGGATCCGGGTACTGAAATGGCCAGTCTGCAGTCCAGATCTTTCACCTATAGAGAACATTTGGCGCATCATAAAGAGGAAGGTGCAACAAAGAAGGCCCAAGACGATTGAACAGTTAGAGGCTTGTATTAGACAAGAATGGGAGAGCATTCCTATTTCTAAACTTGAGAAACTGGTCTCCTCGGTCCCCAGACGTCTGTTGAGTGTTGTAAGAAGAAGGGGAGATGTCACACACTGGTGAAAATGGCCTTGTCCCAACTTTTTGGGGATTTGTTGACACCATGAAATTCTGATTCAACATATTTTTCCCTTAAAATGGTACATTTTCTCAGTTTAAACTTTTGTTCCGTGATTTAAGTTCTATTCTGAATAAAATATTAGAAGTTGGCACCTCCACATCATTGCATTCAGTTTTTATTCACGATTTGTATAGTGTCCCAACTTTTTTGGAATCCGGTTTGTAAGTGCAAACAACAACATATATCACAGTGCAATTTAACCCTTCAAAGTGCACCAAAGTAATGAGTTGATGGCTTTGTCTAGCAGCAATAAGGGCAAATTTCCACAAACTCGGCAGCTACAGCCAGATAATGGCAACTGCATTATTGGAGGACGTGCTATATCTTCTTTGAACAACATCTAAAAATGATGCTCTTTGGTATTATCTATTACCTATTTCTTAGGCCTCATGCACACGACCGTTGTGTGCATCCGTGGCCGTTGTGCCGTTTTCCGTTTTTTTTCGCGGACCCATTGACTTTCAATGGGTCCGTGGAAAAAACAGAAAATGCACCGTTTTGCAGCCGAGACCATAAACCGTGTATCCTGTCCGTCAAAAAAATATGACCTGTCTTATTTTTTTGACGGACAACGATTCACGGACCCATTCAAGTCAATGGGTCCGTGAGAGAACACGGATGCACACAAGATTGGCATCCGTGTCCGTGATCCGTGGCCGTAGGTTACTTTCATACAGACGGATCCGAAGATCCGTCTGCATAAAAGATTTTTCTGAGCTGAGTTTTCACTTTGTGAAAACTCAGATCCGACAGTATATTCTAACACAGAGGCGTTCCCATGGTGATGGGGACGCTTCTAGTTAGAATATACAACGAACTGTGTACATGACTGCCCCCTGGCAGCACCCGATCTCTTACAGGGGGCTGTGATCCGTACAATTAACCCCTCAGGTGCTGCACCTGAAGGGGTTAATTGTGCGTATCATAGCCCCCTTTAAGAGATCCGTCCCCCCGTCCCTCTATTGTAATAATAGCATTGGTGGCACAGTGTGCGACCCCCCCTCCCTCCCTCTATTGCATTAACATTGGTGGCAGTGTGTGCCCCCCCCGCCCCCCCCCTTCCTCCCTCTATTGTTTTAATACATTGGTGGCAGTGTGCGCCCCCCCGCCCCCCCCCCTTCCTCCCTCTATTGTTTTAATACATTGGTGGCAGTGTGCGACTCCCCCCCCGGCTCCCTGCTTCCTCCCTCTATTCTTTTAATACATTGGTGGCAGTGTGCGGACTCCCCTCTCCCCCCCCCCAATCATTGGTGGCAGCGGAGTTCTGATCGGAGTCCCAGTTTAATCGCTGGGGCTCCGATCGGTAACCATGGCAACGAGGACGCTACTGCAGTCCTGGTTGCCATGGTTACTTAGCCTTAGCAATAGTAGAAGCATCATACTTACCTGCTGGCTGCTGCGATGTCTGTGTCCGGCCGGGAGCTCCTCCTACTGGTAAGTGACAGCAATGCGCCGCACAGACCTGTCACTTACCAGTAGGAGGAGCTCCCGGCCGGTCACAGACATCGCAGCAGCCAGCAGCCAGGTAAGTATGATGCTTCTACTCCGCTGCCACCAATGATCGGAGGGGGGGGAGGGGAGGCCGCACACTGCCACCAATGTATTAAAACAATAGAGGGAGGAAGGGGGGGGGGGCGGGGGGGGGGCGCACACTGCCACCAATGTTATTATTACAATAGAGGGAGGGAGGGAGGGGGGCGCACACTGGCCACCAATGCTATTATTACAATAGAGGGAGGGAGGGAGGGGGGAGGGCCACACTGGCCACCAATGATATTCAAACTGGGGAGGGGGGGTCTGCCCCCTGCTGCCTGGCAGCCCCTGATCTCTTACAGGGGGCTATGATATGCACAATTAACCCCCTCAGGAGCAGCACCTGAGGGGTTAATTGTGCTGAACACGGCCCCCTGTAAGAGATCGGGTGCTGCCAGGCAGCAAGGGGCAGTCATGTACACAGTTTGTAGTATATTCTAACTAGAAGCGTCCACATCACCATGGGAACGCCTCTGTGTTAGAATATACTGTTGGATATGAGTTTTCACGATGTAACTCATATCCAACAGTATATTCTAACATAGAGGCGTTCCCATGGTGATGGGGACGCTTCAAGTTAAAATATACCATCGGATTGGAGAAAACTCCGATCAGATGGTATAAAGGGACTCCAGACTTTACATTGAAAGTCAATGGGGACGGATCCATTTGCAATTGCACCATATTGTTTCAACGTGAAACGGATCCGTCCCCATTGACTTGCATTGTAATTCAGGACGGATCCGTTTGGCTCCGCACGGCCAGGTGGACACCAAAACGATGTCCGTGGATCATGTCCGTGGATCCTCCAAAAATCAAGGAAGACCCACGGACGAAAAAACGGTCACGGATCACGGACCAACGGAACCCCGTTTTGCGGACAGTGAAAAAATACTGTCGTGTGCATGAGGCCTTACAGTGGACAAACCCAGACACGCAGCATATACAAAAATATAATACAAAAATAAATATCCAAAAATATTTCTTTATTGAAATCAATAAAACAAATAAATAGATGCATAAATTGGAAAAGACAAACACAACCACATAGAGAGTGCACAAAACACGCCTGGACATCCAGCTATAGCACTGCAAGCAGTGGAAGTTCTCCCTGAGGAAGCTGACGCGAAACACGTGTCGGGGTATTTTGGAGGCGCCACTAGCCGGGTCTGTATTGTGTATATGTTGTGAATCATGTTTTTTTTTTTTTTTTATCTAGGTACGGGAGCCACATGGTTTAATTTTGTATTTATTTATACTTGTTTCCTCATCCCACTTTTTCCACTACTTGCAATTGTATAAATTTATGCATCTATTTCTTTGTTTTATTGATTTCAATAAAGATATAATTTTGGATATATGTTGTTGTATTATATCTGTGTATATGCTGGATGTCTGGGTTTGTCCCATTTAGGAGCTATTCAATTTCGATACTTGCGTTGAATTCGTGCTGTACAACCGTATTCCGTATTTTTTTGTTTTTGTTTTATTGCTCATTGGTATCCGATTTCTTACAAGTACTTGCCCAGGAAAAAGCTTTAGTGAAAGTAATTCTGGACTTGTTCCTTTTAAAGATTCCCCCAGGCATACTTCCCTAATATTATAGATCAAAAGCAAAATGATTTCCCTATGTGAAGTGTTGAGATCAAACCATATTATCTCTTCAGGACGTATACGCCATGAGCACTAATGTAATTAACTTCAAACCAAAACAGAGGCTTCAAATGATTCTAAAAATAAGATATACTTGATTTAATAGTGAAGTATCAATTTGAGGAAATGCCATTCTTCACAATCATACCTGGCATAGATACGTCTGTGTGATCTTTTCATTACGAGATTATTTCCTCACCCCTGTGTTCAGCGTCCTTTCATGAGACCGAGAAGTTTCTATAGCACAGTCCAGTATATTTCTCTGTGTACTCATTGTTGCGAAACCACTGTTCTGGAATCATAGGGAGCAAGAAGCTCAGGAACTAAATAATAAATGAAAAGCAAACACAAGATGCTTTCTTTATCCACTCCTTGCAGGTGCGCTCAACTTTCATGAGTGAAGTGTTTCTACTTATTTCAACCTAACACAAGAAAATCAAAGGACAAACAAGAGGCTATTATTAACAGATCTTCTGTATTTTATTTCTCTTAAAAGTATTCAGAGTCTTTTGGTGAAACTTTCAAAATAAAAGTAATTAACAATGGCTACGTAGTCAGCAAATATGAAATCCGACATATTTGCAATGTCTGCATGATCTTTTTTTTGCCATATTTAGTTATTTTCAAGTTTGCTTCTACTTACTTACAAACTTAGAAAAATCTATTGCTGCCTAGAAGCCATCAACAAGCTGGTGGTAGATCTTTCATTCTCATTATAAGTCTATGAGCATCATTTTTTAGGCATCCTCTTTGCTTTTAGAAAAAAAAATAAATAACAGCATGTTCTATATTGGGCATTTTTCACACAGCCCTGGATCCAAAGAAGTGAAATGAGCTTGTGGTTGAAGTCAGATAAAGAAGGTGAGGCCGTTAAGGTCCATTCACAGGTCTTGTGTGTGTTTTGCGGATCCACGGATCCATGGATCCGCAAAACACGGACATCGGCGATGTGCGTTCCGCATTTTGTGGACCGCATATCGCCGGCACTTAATAGAATAGGACATGTTCTATTTTTTTCGGGATCGGAATTGCGCACCCGGAAGTGCGGATCCGCAATCGTGCTGCCCCATAGAAATGAATGGGTCCGCAATTCCGTTCTGCAAAATGCGGAACAAAATTGCGGACGTGTGAATGGACCCTTACAGTTAAAATGTATTCTGCTTAATAAAAATACATAAATTCATCAGAAATTTGGGTGGTTTTGCTTTGCATTCTGCATTGCCTAGAAGCGATTGATGCACGTATACTGGCAAACTGGGTGGGGCAAAGGAACCAATGATAAGTTTTGCTACGGGACACTATGAGATCTGTGTACACCACTTAATGCAATGATATCACAATCCCTGGCAGGCAAAAGGTCTAAAGCAGCCTGTGGCTTACCTGAGTAAGTGATGGGGCAGTGGGCCAATGACTCTCTGCTCTGCTGTAGTTTTTAAAAGTATGTAGATACAGTTAAAATTGCCCCTTTCGTGGACCTCATCTGGGTCTGGTTGTGGTCGCACCCACTGTGACCATTCTTGAGCCATTTCATTGTTTCACATATTAGCAAGTACAATAAATAAAATAAAAAAGAAACACACAGCTTGCTTACTTGCTATCAGACCACCTCTCCTAGCAGCAGATGACCCAAGGGCTTACATAATGGCCAAGTGACTGCACCAGCTGGGGGGAAGAAGGGGCCCAACTCAAATGCAGAAGAGGGCAAAGAAAATGTGCAGTCTGTAGTTTAAGTCCAGGAAGGGAAAGTGAAAGAACCATGCAATGTGGCGTACAACAAGTTACCAAGATGTGCTGCATAACTGCCATCAGAGACCAGGCACAACCGCTTGAAAGATAGCATCTGGTGAACTACCTTAGGCTCGTGGACATGGGCTGATGGAGTGGACAGTGATTGGGAAGGAGGAGGTTCATTCTTGATCAATGCATTTACATTTAGCAATCATTGCAGCTGTTGGGGATGAACATACGTTAATAGGATTGTTAATCCCCATAAAGTTCTATTGTTTGTTGACATCATATCACTATTTACACAGGGTGATGCACTGCCAGCAAATGAGGATTTTAGTGCCACGTGAAAGATGTGATCACTTCACAAGCAAGCTAACTGTTCAACACTTGGCTACTGTAATATATCTCAGCTGCCATTGACATATGCTATTGTCACAAGGTGATAAATGTTATTCCCATAACCTGGCAGCAGTTTTTGGTGGATAATACATTGTCACTGTAACTAGAAATTCATTTCAGTTCCAATTCTATCAATTTGGCTGTCAGATTTGATTCATTCTGAATAAGTGTGATTTGAATTGAAAGTGCCTCAATTGCCTTGAAAAGTTGTGTGTGAGATTTTGGGGTCTCTTAGAATTGCATCCAACCTCTTTCTAGTTCTTTAACATCAAGACCGCATTAATAATGTCAACAATGTGACAGCAATATATATGGCTATAGATAAACGGATGGTTGAGGGTGGTAACAAACTGCCTGTTTAAGGCTGAGTTCACGCGGGCGTGACGGATGTGTTCAGGATGCGTACCCGGTGTACTGCGGCAAACTCGCGCGAGTAGGTACCCAATTGCAGTCAGTTTTGACTGTGATTGTGTTCTGTTGTTCAGTTTTTAATGCGTGGGTGCAATGCGTTTTGCACGCGCGTGATAAAAAACTGACTGTGGTACCCAGACCCGAACTTCTTCACTGAAGTTCAGGTTTGGGTTCGGTGTTGTGTAGATGTTATTATTTTCCCTTATAACATGGTTATAAGGGAAAATAATAGCATTCTTTAATACAGAATGCTTAGTAGGTGGTCAATTGAGGGTTAAAAAAAATAATTAACTCACCTTCTCCTCTTGATCACGTAGCTGCCGGTCTCTTCTTACTTCTTTAATCATGAGCTGCCGGCTAAAGGACCTGTGGTGACGTCAGATCACATGGTCCAACAACAGGGTCTATCACCACGGTGATGGACCATGTAATTGGACCATGTGATGTGATGTCACCACAGGTCCTTTAGCCGGCAGCTCATGATTAAAGAAGTAAGAAGAGACCGGCAGCTATGTGATCAAGAGGAGAAGGTGAGTTAATTATTTTACATTTTTTAACCCTCAATTGATCTTGTACTAAGCATTCTGTATTAAAGAATGCTATTATTTTCCCTTATAACCATGTTATAAGGGAAAATAATACAGTGAACAGACTGTCATCTTAGCAACCATACGTGAAAATTGCACCGCATCCGCACTTGATTGCTGATGCTTGCGATTTTCACTCAGCCCCATTCACTTCTATGGGCCCTGCGTTGCGTGATAAAAGTACAATATAGAGAATGCTGCGATTTTCACGCAACGCATAAGTGATGCGTGAAAATCACAGCTCATGTGCACAGCCCCATAGAAATGAATGGGACCGGATTCAGTGCGGGTGCAATGCGTTCACCTCCCGCATGGCACCCGCACGGAAATCTTGCCCGTGTGAACTCAGCCTAATAACACACTGTGCTGTTAGATTTTTTTTTTTTTATATATCCCTTTTTGGGTGCAAAATTGCAAAAGACCACCATTTTTTATTAACACAGTGTTTCAAGAGAAGCAATGACTTGTTTTTAACAAGTTGTACAGAAATTATCCTTTTTTTGGGGGGAGGGCAGATACATACCTGTGTTTATACATACATGGTGATATAAAAGTAGTGGCTTTCTACTTTTAAAAAGCAGTTAAAAAATATCATTATTGAAAGTGAAGAAGTAATGGCTTTTTACAAAAACTGTCAAAAAAAAAATGACCTGATTTCTTATACTGTAAAGGGGAAGGGTTCCCAGCAGCAGTACATTATAGAACATAATGAACGTGGCAGGAGATGTGCAGCTGTGTAGAGGTGGTAGTATGGCACCTGATGGACAAGGCAGGAGGTGTAAAGCTGTGTAGAGGTGGTAGTATGGAACATGATGGACAAGGCAGGAGATGTGCAGCTGTGTAGAGGTGGTAGTATGGCACCTGATGGACAAGGCAGGAGGTGTAAAGCTGTGTAGAAGTGGTAGTATGGAACATGATGGACAAGGTAGGAGGTGTAAAACTGTGTAGAGGTGGTAGTATGGAACATGATGGACAAGGCAGGAGGTGTAAAGCTGTGTAGAGGTGGTAGTATGGAACATGATGGACAAGGCAGGAGGTGTAAAGCTGTGTAGAGGTGGTAGTATCAGCAACATCAGCACAGTATGGAAATGACACACAGGTAGACAGCAACATCATTAGACCAGTCTCCACTGTCAGTAATGGCAGATCTATTCATTGGCATCACCTGGAGGTGTGTGAAAACTCTCTTAGATCCTTGCCTGACACATTTCAGAAATGTCTTGTTTTCTACTATTGTGGATGAAATTTTTGTTTGATTTTGTGTGCTGATGCCGCCAGCCAAACTGAATACCCTCTTTGACAGCACACTAGAGGCAACACAGTATACTGAGGGCAAACTGGGACAGTTTCTACCATTGGTTCCAGTCTGCTCACCCAGAAGTCTATGGTGTGATGGTTCAGGGTGCTGTATTTTCTGAATAAAGAGCACAGTCCAGTTATGACTGAACCTAGTCGTTCACGTGGGCTATATCCGCTTGCCGATTTGCGTCAAGTTGCTGTAGCAGTTTAAAAGATTGAGCCACGCGAAAATTGCCGCCAATTCTTCAAGCAAAATGACAGCGGTCGGCCCATCATGAACAAATGAATCAGGTAAGTATAATTTTTTATTAATTATTATTTATTTGACACTCTGGTATATTGATACATGTAACTCATGATTTTGACAAAATGTAATTGCCTGTGATTTGTTGCTTTTTAATTGTAGTTATTATATGTAAGACTTAATAAAGTTTTGATATTTTTATATAAGACCACCTGCACCATTAGTCAGTTAATCAATTGAATCACTTATGGCCATTAGGGGGCAACCTGATCTCTGGGGCTCCAAGTGTTTGCTTTGGCTGAAAACTAATTACTGAATATATAAATGAACATTATACAGTTAACTACATTTTTGGTACAGTTTATTGCTGCGTATGGTAAATGATCCAAGTGAAAAACATGTTCAAATAAAAGATAGTTTATACATACATTATATTTTGTTTCAGTAGACATACACAAATCAATAGTCTATATAAATTCATTCAGGTAATAAGCACAACATAAGAAAAATGTGGGCTTGAAAATGATTGTATTAACGGATCATGTGTCCTTAAAGTTAAAAGATTTGAACCCTTTGCCAATTAACACTTGAACCTTTTATGCACAGTCCATTTAGCAATTAGCTGCATTTAAAGCTCTCTGACCTTAATTCCCCTTTGCATATGCCTATTAAAAGTCGTTTAGAGTGTTTCATACTATGATACTTCACAAAGTGCTGGTACTATTTTAAGAGCTCAGGTATCTCCTGAAGTCTGTGTCATGTCTTCTCACTATGGCCTCACAATGTTCTTACAATGTCACTATAATGCTAAGATGGCTGTAGATACAAGCAGGGCCATCTTTAATATTGAATGGACCCTGGGCAAGAATTTACTTGGGCCCACTGTATCCCGCCTTCCCACACCGTAGCATGAAATCACACCCTCCACCACAACACACACACAAAAAAATAAAATAAAATCCACACACCTCGTAGAGTAGTAAACTTTAATAATGATGAGTGGCCACTAGAGATGTTCCTTGGCAGTAATGTAAATACTGCCTTTTTTTCTGAAAAGGCAGTGTTTACATTAAAAAGCTTGCAGAGACATGCTATGGACACCAGAACTACTACGTTTAGTTCTTGTGGTTCTGGTGACTATAGTGTCCCTTAATATAGAGGGAAAAAAAGAATCAGCACAAAAGTATCAAATAAAATGGCTGTATCATTATTCTAAAAATAAAAAAAGCACAACTTCTGACACAAATATATAGTATTTTGCAGATTACTTTTTTTTTTTTTTTTTTACAATGTGCAAATAGTACAGTACTACTAACCCCTCCATCCACCCCTACATACAGGGTAATACAGTGACACATACCTCTTACATCTAGTGACATCTCTTTGATGTAGATGTTCACTTTCCTCATCTTCTCCTTTCAGACCTTCAGACCAGACCACCATTTCTCGTCTCTGCAGTTTGAGAAACAAAATCTTAGTTTACTACTTTTCCATCATCTTCCCATCTTCTGGACAAATCATCCTACCACCCCCAATACTGTGCCGCTGTGCTCCCCAATACTATGCTGCAGAAACAGATAAACCCCCTGATAATAGTAGTACCATGCAGATAGTGCCCTTCAATACTTATTGGCACACAGTGCCCTAAAATAAATGTGCCCAGCAAATAGTGCCCCTGACACTAATAGTGTAAACATAACGTCCCCAAAAAATAATTGTGGTAAGCTGATACTGTGCAAAGGTGCCCCCACAAAACTAGTGCCCTCAAAAGTCCCACCAATAGGAATAATTCTCTGCTAGAGCACACATGGTAGTAATAGTGCTCCTACAGTGCCCCAACATGTCCCCACTGTGCCCCAGAAGTTAAAATGCTCACATAGTGCCCATACTAGTAATTATGTTCCCCAAAGACCCCCAGTAGTAATAAACCCCTTCATAATGCCCCCCCAGTAGTAATAATTCTCCTTATAATGTGCCAGTGCAAAAAATATCCCATTTTAATTGCCCCCAGTTGAGCTAATGTCCCCATAGTTCCCCCATAATGTGCCAGTATAAAATATCCCTATTGAGTGCCCCCAGTAAATGCCCCATAGTGCTCCTCTCCCCCTTCTTCCTAATGCCCCCCATAATGTACCAGTATAAAATGTCCCATATATAGTGCCCCAGTAGATTCCCTCAATGTCCCCCATAATTTGCAAGTATAAAATACCCCTTCTTAGTGCCCCCATATATGAGCCCATAGTACTCTCTCTCCTTCTCCATAGTACCCACCATAATGTGCCCAGGTATAAAATGCCCCCATACAAAGCCCTTCATATATAATACCCCTTCTTTGTGGCCTCAGTAGAAGCCCCCATAGTGTTCTTCACCCCCTTCCCCCATATAAAACACCCCTTCTTTGTGGCCTCAGTGGAGGCCCCCGTAGAGCCCCCAATAATGTGCCAATAAAAAGTGCCCCCCATAGATTCCCCTACAGTGCCCCTAATAATGTGCCAGTAAGATGTGCCCCCATAGATGCCCCCCAATAACGTACCAGTAACAAGTGCTCAGGGAGCGTGATTACGTCATTGCGCCGCCTGCATCAGCCTCTGATAGGCTGCAGGCCTAGTGCCTGCAGCCTATCAGAGGAACGTGGAAGGGAGACGCCTCTCCCTTCCCTGCCCTGCCGCAGCACTTCCATATGTATCACTGTCCTGAGGACGGTGATACAGATGACTATGGAGATAAGCACTTCCACAATGTAAGAGCTTATGTCCCTGTGCCCTGCCGCAGCCCCCCGTGTCACCAGTGTCCAGCGGGGCTCAAGAGGCAGCTGCCTTGGGCCCCCAGGAGCAACTGTGCCCTATAGATGCCCCCAAATAATGTGCCAGTAACAAGTGCCCCCATAGATGCCCCCAAATCATGTGCCAGTAACAAATGCCCCATAGGTGCCTCCAAATCATATGCCAGTAACAAGTGCCCCATAGATACCCCCAATCATGTGGCAGTAACAAGTGCCCCCATAGATGACCCCCAATAATAGGCCAGTAACAAATTCACCCATAGATGCCCCCCAATCATGTGCCAGTAACAGGTGTACCCATAGATGCCCCCCAGTCATGTGCCAGTAGTAGTACCATATAAAAAAATAAACACTTATACTTACCTCCATCAGGCTGGCAGCGATGTGATACAGGCCTCTTCCAGCCTGTGTCCTGCACTGTACAGCTCAGGTGGCGTGATGATGTCATTGCAGTCCGCGGCCCGCAGCCTCTGAGGAACGTGGAAGGGAGACGCCTCTCCCTTACCTGCCCCGCCACAGCACTTCCATCTGTATCGCTGTCAGATGACTATGGAGATAAGCACTTCCACAATGTAAGCTCTTATCTCCCTGTAAGAAGATAGCGAAGCGTTTTCAGTTTGCCATTAGCTCAGTTTGAAATGCAATTAAGAAATGGCAGTTAATAGGGACAGTGGAGATCAAAACAAGTTCTGGAAGACTAAGAAACATTTCACAGACCGCTGCTCTTAGGATTGCTAGAAAGGCAAATCAGAACTGTCATTTGACTGCAAAAGATGTTTAGGAAACAGGCTCTAGAGTTGTGGTACATTGTTCTACTGTTTACCGACACCTGCACAAATATGACCTTCATGAAAGAGTCCTGAGAAGAACCTCTCCCGCATCCTCACCACAAAATTCTAGTTTGCAAAAGAAAATCTAAACAACCCCCATTGCATTTTGGAAACAAATCCTGTGGACTGATAAGGTTAAAATAGAACTCTTTGGCCACATGAAAAGAACAACTCTTCAACCATTAAGGATCAGGATGGATGAATCATGCTTTGGGGTTGTGTGTCAGCCAAAGGCACTGGGAACATTTCATGGGTGGAGGGAAGAATGGATTCAATAAAATTCTAGCTAATTCTGGAGCAAACATAATACCAATTGTAAAAGAAGCTAAAGTTGAAAAGACGATGACTTACAAATGGATAATGATCCTAAACACACCTCAAAATCCACAATAAACTACCTCAAAAGGTGCAAGCTGAAGGTTTTACCATGACCCTCACAGTCCCCTAATCTGAACATTATTGAAAACCGGTGGATAGACCTCAAAAGAGCACTGCATTCAAGATGGCCCAGGAATCTCAAAGAACTGAAAGACTTATGCAAGGAAGAATGGATTAAAATACCTCAAACAAGAAATGAAAGAATCTTGGCTGGCTGAAAAAAATGCAGGGTGCCCAAAGGTTTTCTTTGATATTTAAATTGCGGCATACAGGATATTTGCTTGCGATTTTCGTAATTTTATTCATGTAATATCATACTAAATTTATGATCCAGTTACATTATAGGCTAAGTTAAACAACCACTCTCGATAATGATAATGACCGGACGTTTCGGTCTAAATGGACCTTCTTCAGCGGTCTTATTATCTTGTCTGCGTGGTGGGGAGGCGGGGGGCTGGATCACCGTTTGGACCGAAACGTCCGGTCATCATAATTATCAAGAGTGGTTGTTTAACTGAGCCTATAATGTAACTGGATCATGAATTTTGTATGATATCGCATGAATAAAATTACCAAAATCGCAAGCAAATATCCTGTGTGCCGCAATTTACATATTATTGATTACGACTGTTCAGTGTTTGCGGGCACCAGTAACTACAAATGTGCGGCACTCCACTTTTTCACTACAAAGGTTATCTTTGGACCGTTTTCTTTTTCTGTTATTTTGAAATTGTAAAAGATGAAAACAAAAAAATTGCTTTTGTTTAAAACACAAAGAGAATGTGTCATCTAAAACTTTATGTCTTTTGGAGACCATTTCATCTTCAACTTGCCACTGTACTTATGCGGAAAGCACACAACACATACGTGCGATTTCCATATCCATATGCCAGTTCTGCAAATAAATAGAAAAAAGGACCACAGGTCGATTGCTGGCAGCACATGGACCTCATCTGTATTCTGCGGATCCACAATTGATGCTTGAAGCCCAAAGGGTATCTTTTACAAAACAGAGCACTTTGTTAAACCTTGAAGGCTGCTATAGGTCTATACAGCAGGGGTAGACATTATAATTAGCATTACTATTGAGCATATTTTATATCTTTAGAAACCATAGATAAATGTTCTATTTAGGGTGAGTTCTAGAGGTGTAGTGAGCAAAGATGCAGGGGAAGATGTGGGCCAGGGCCCTGTGACATGGTGGTGCTCACTCCGGATGGATTTGTTAGGACAAGTGCCGCTCTGTGACACATTGATGTCTTCCTGCCTTACCATTCCCCCTCTTATAGTCCAAAGCTCACTTTGGACTTGTGACGTATAGGACACAAGACAATGCACAGTATCCCACTCAGGGCACGTAATGACATCACTGCATCTAGCCTGGACACCAACTGTGCAGGAAGAAAAATGATTACCCATGCATGTCGGGATATCAGTGTTAGGTGAGTAAAAATGTTTTATTTTTTATTTAGTTTTTTTAAGGGTCACAAGAGGCATCTTTATATATTAAGGAGTAACAGTTGTGCATTAGTATATATTTAGAGGGCATAAAGGGCATTACTATAAATAAAAGGCCACAGGGTGCAATACTACATATAATGGGGGACACAATGAGCATTATTATAAATAGTGAGGGGCACAATAGTGCATTATTATATATTAAGGGGACACAATGCAGCATTATTACTAAGGGGGCACAAGGGGTACATGCCTCTATTGCTTCAGGAGTGCTGTTTAAGTGTCAATATTTTTGAGGGGTGTATTTGTAGTTATGACAATATCATTTCTAAAAACAGCATTTTAGGAGTTTGTGTACACCTGGTAAAAGTGTGGCAAATGCCAGAAAGAGAGGAGCAAGATGTTTCTGTTGCAAACCCTGCAGGCACAATTTGTGAATGGAAGATGTTGTTATGGTGCTCTGGGCCAGGTAGAGCAGAGGCCAATTACCAGTTATACAGTTGCAAATGGTATATGTAAAACTTCCACTATACTGATGTCTGTGCAGTGTTTATAATATTATTCTGTCACTACTTAGTGGTATTGGTAGTGGGTTGGTGTAGCATGACCTGGGTTATGAGGCCACTTATGAGGTGGATGTGTTTGCCTGCTCCCATTCTGGCCCACGTGAGGCTATGATGTACCTGATGGCCTATTTGTCTTCAGTTATACTCATCTTAGACAAAAGACAACTGGGCCACACACAGGTGGTATATGTGAACGTAGTGTTATTGGTAAGGGCTGGGATGTGTTTCATGGAGAATTGGCTTGGTGGGTAGGAACGGAAGAAACTGAAATCAAATTATTAACAGGAGCAGTTTTCCTTTTTTTCTCAATGCCTAAAAATCTCAGACAATAAACAATTCTTATTTAAAAAAATTGGAAAATCATGATGAATCAAGTAATATACAGACGTGGACAAAATTGTTGGTACCCTTTGGTCAATGAAAGAAAAAGTCACAATGGTCACAGAAATAACTTTAATCTGACAAAAGTAATAATAAATTAAAATTCTATAAATGTTAACCAATGAAAGTCAGACATTGTTTTTCAACCATGCTTCAACAGAATTATGTAAAAAAATAAACTCATGAAACAGGCATGGACAAAAATGATGGTACCCCTAACTTAATATTTTGTTGCGCAACCTTTTGAGGCAATCACTGCAATCAAACGCTTCCTGTAACTGTCAATGAGACATCTGCACCTCTCAGCAGGTATTTTGGCCCACTCCTCATGAGCAAACTGCTCCAGTTGTGTCCGGTTTGAAGGGTGCCTTTTCCAGACTGCATGTTTCAGCTCCTTCCAAAGATGCTCAATAGGATTGAGGTCAGGGCTCATAGAAGGCCACTTTAGAATAGTCCAATTTTTTCCTCTTAGCCATTCTTGGGTGTTTTTAGCGGTGTGTTTTGGGTCATTGTCCTGTTGCAAGACCCATGACCTGCGACTGAGACCAAGCTTTCTGACACTGGCTAGTACATTTCTCTCTAGAATTCCTTGATAGTCTTGAGATTTCATTGTACCCTGCACAGATTCAAGACACCCTGTGCCAGACGCAGCAAAGCAGCCCCAGAACATAACAGAGCCTCCTCCATGTTTCACAGTAGGGACAGTGTTCTTTTCTTGATATGCTTCATTTTTTCGTCTGTGAACATACAGCTGATGTGCCTTGGCAAAAACTTCGATTTTTGTCTCATCTGTCCACAGGACATTCTCCCAGAAGCTTTGTGGCTTGTCAACATGTAGTTTGGCATATTCCAGTCTTGCTTTTTTATGATTCGTTTTCAACAATGGTGTCCTCCTTGGTCGTCTCCCATGTAGTCCACTTTGGCTCAAACAACGACGGATGGTGCGATCTGACACTGATGTTCCTTGAGCATGAAGTTCACCTTGAATCTCTTTAGAAGTCTTTCTAGGCTCTTTTGTTACCATTCGGATTATCCGTCTCTTAGATTTGTCATCAATTTTCCTCCTGCGGCCACGTCCAGGGAGGTTGGCTACAGTCCCATGGATCTTAAACTTATGAATAATATGTGCAACTGTACTCACAGGAACATCTAGTTGCTTGGAGATGGTCTTATAGCCTTTACCTTTAACATGCTTGTCTATAATTTTCTTTCTGATCTCTTGAGACAGCTCTTTCCTTTGCTTCCTCTGGTCCATGTCGAGTGTGGTACACACCATATCACCAAACAACACAGTGATTACCTGGAGCCATATATATAGGCCCAATGGCTGATTACAAGGTTGTAGACACCTGTGATGCTAATTAGTGGACACACCTTGAATTAACATGTCCCTTTGGTCACATTATGTTCTGTGTTTTCTAGGGGTACCATCATTTTTGTCCATGCCTGTTTCATGAGTTTATTTTTTTACATAATTCTGTTGAAGCATGGTTGAAAAACAATGTCTGACTTTCATTGGTTAACATTTATAGAATTTTAATTTATTATTACTTTTGTCAGATTAAAGTTATTTCTGTGACCATTGTGACTTTTTCTTTCATTGACCAAAGGGTACCAACAATTTTGTCCACGTCTGTATGTCTGGAAGGGTGAGTTCACATCACAATTATGGATTCCGTTATTGTTTTCTGTTATAACATGGTTATAACAGAAAATAACAGAATCCGTAAGACATAAGTCAAAATGGAAGCCTTTAAGAGGCATTCCATTTTGATCCTTCATAATACGTAATAATAAGTCTGTGGGCAGCATAACGGATCCGTCCTGGTTTCCATAATGCAGGAGTCCAGTCCTGCATAATGGAAACCAGGACGGATCCGTTATGCTGCCCATAGACTTATATTAGGACAGAATGCAAAACGGAAGCCTTTAAGAGGCATTCCGTTTTGCTTTCCATCATTATAGAAGTCTATGGGCAAGCATAACGGATCCGTTTAGTTTCAGTTATGCAGAACAGAAAAAAAAATGTCCCATCGACAGGACTTTGTTTTGCGTCTTGCAGACAGATCCATTATGCTTGTCCATAGACTATTGTGACGGATCAAAACCGTTTTGACTTCCGTCTTATGGATTCCGTTATTTTATGTTATAACACAATAACAGAATCCATAACGGTGATGTGAACTCACCCTCAGTCAGATACTGATATGAATCCATTAGCAACATTACTGTTATCTGTAAAATTATGATAATTCCAATCACCAATACAAGTTTCTGTTCAATCTCCTAACACTACAGACACTTTTTTTTTTAAACAAACACTTGAAAAAGGTATTTTACAGATGATCTAGGAATTTATAGAGAATAACCATTACCAATACAATAGCATGCCAAACCTTTGGAACAAATCCTTCCATTATAGCAAGCTGGATTGCTAAAATAGAATAGAGGATTTACCTTGGGTGTAGTCAAGTATTACATATCGCCAGTAACATCGGATTCCTCTTGTCGTTGCATGGCTTTTATACCGAATGTTCTGTTAATATGAACAGTTTTTCTCTGTCATATTACCTCAAACTAAACAACAGTCTTGAACCCATACAAGGTACAAAAACTCCAAGTGAGCCCACCTCGGGGACCAATACCACTGGCATAGCAGTTGTATTTTATAAACCATAAAAATGGCAACACAAACACAGTCTCCCACTCCCGTAATTACTGGTCTCTGTCTCATGCACTGCTATGAGGTTTAGGGCTATTACATCCACACTGGCTGTCTCAATAAGAAGTTTGTTCAGAGATTCATCGTTAATAATATAAAAAAAAATATGAATAGAAATACAAAAAATGTTTCCATGACAAAAAAAAAAAATCAATAATCTCAATTTCATTATGACTAGTTGTGATCCCTTTAAAGAAAACATTTACTAAGATTTGCGGTAAAATAACATTAGAATGACTTTGTTTACTGTTAGTGTGTATTTGGTGAAGAGATCTTTCGTCAGCACAGATCCTAGTCTTGAAGGTACACAATGGTGTAACACAACACATTAGTTACACAGATCCATGGAATTGTTTGCACACAATGTCCTAGATGTGTTGGCAATGTCTCTTGGCAAAAGACCAGTAAATGCATTATCGTTACCATGATGCAATATATTAACTATAATATTACATGAAGTTGGCATTCTGGGTATCTTCAATATAAGCAAGAAATGAAAAGTACAGTTGAGTGAACTTCTAAAAAACTTGATTTGGCTGGTTCGCCAAGTTTTCCGAAAAGATTCTATTTGAATTTATTTGCGGTGAATCGCATTAAAAACAGCTATTTCCTGGCTGCAGAGAGCCTATATAGTGGTGTAGAACACTTTGCCTTGCAGTAACATGCATAACGAGTCTGCTGTGGTAGAGAAACAATACTGTGAGTCAGTATGGCATACAGATGACAGGCGTCGCTCTTAGAATCACTGCACACCTCACTTATTTGGGCAGTTACAGGGCAAAATCTGACCAAACAACTCAAGTGAGAACTCTGCCTTACAGGTTGATGTTAGCACCAGGTATAAAGAACTGTGCAGAGGCCCAAAATCATACTGTTAGCGTGAAAGAGTGCACTCCTTTTACACCGCCATCAACTGATTCCACATAGATTTCTACAGAACCTGTTCTATTAAATGCTTATACAAGTACAGTTCCCCTGACAGAGTGGAGAGGGTGTAAGCAGTAAGTTTGTGTTGACGTCATTGATTATTTTGCCCTTCCTCTGATCCGTCAGAACAATAACCCCCCAAAAAACGGATCCTGTCTGTCGAGCATCCACCTTCATTCGGTCAGCATTTGTTAAGTAATCCATCAGTATTGCTAAAGCCCAAAAAAATTAAAAATGGGAGTGGATCCAAAACAGAGATCACATGTGAAAGGAATATTTGCATGTATTCTTTGTTTTGTACCCACTCCTGCTTTTGGCTACTAAATCATAAGCCAATTCTGATGGGACCATACAGGCCTTAAAGCTGCTACACAGACATTTTTCCTTCATTCTGACAGATCAGAAGAAGGGTCAAATAAATGATGATGTCAACCAGGCCAAAAAGGCTAAATAGTGGCCCAGTCAAGGAGTGGGGATGGTGGGAGAACAGCTTGAGAAGTCCACAAAGTGGCCCAATGACATAGTGTTTAGGTAGAAGAAGCATGAGGAGACCACAGAGTGGCCCAGTGAAATAGTGGGGAGGTGGCAGCAGCAGCAGCATGAGGAAACCACAGAGTGACCCATTTGCATAGTGTTGAGGTGGCAGCAGCATTAAAAAAGGCAGAGTGACCCAGTGACATAGTGTTGAGTTAGCAGCTGCATAAGGAGGCCACAGACTGGCAAGGTGACATAGTGCGGAGCTGGCAGCAGCAGCGCGAGGAAGCCACAGAGTGGCCTAGTGACATAGTGTTGAGTTAGCAGCAGAATAAGGAGGCCACAGAGTGGCAAGGTGTCATAGTGTGGAGGTGGCAGCAGCAGCAGCATGAGGAGGCCACAGAGTGGCAAGGTGACATAGTGAGTTAGCAACAGCATGAGGAGGCCACAGAGTGGGAAGGAGACATAGTGTGGAGGTGGCAGCAGCATGAGGAGGCCACAGAGTGTGGAGGTGGCAGGTGCACCATGAGGAAACCTGCATGGTGAGGTGGCAGAAGCATCAGGAGACCACAGAGTGACCCGGTGACAGAGTGTGGAGGTGGGTGGCAATAACAGTACCCACTGAAAATAGTGGGTGCAAAAAGGAGCATTTGGCATCAGATGTGTGGCATCAGGCGGGTGGCAACATCAGAATAGTAGCTGAGGCAGGTACCCAGAAGAAACCGGTCTCTTTTATCAATGTTTGGGTGAGGCAGCATTGATGATCTAATCTGATGCATCAGACATTGGTAGGTGGAAATCCTGGCTGATTCACGGCTGATTAATCTTGATAAAGGTCAGTCTCTCTACATTTTGGGTGGACAGACGAGTTCTCCTTTGGGTAACTATGGCCCCTGCCACACCGCTGCACTAAACACCCGCTCTGATGCCACACTACTGTCTGACAGAACAGTGTTTCCAGGGCAAACTCGGCAAGTTGCAGCCACAAATCCAGTTTGGCTGCCCAGTAGTCCAGCGGATCTTCAATGTGGGGTTGCAGGGTGCACTCCAAATATGCCACCACCTGCTGGTTCAGGTCTTGCTCCAGGTCTAACTGCTTCTGCTGCTGTTGAGTAGTTTCTTTACTAGGTTGGTGAAGAAAGCTGCTAATCAGCGACTCTAGACTCAAGTTTCTGCTGATGGAGCTGGAACTTCTCCTACCCCCCCCCCCCCCAACACTGCCACAGCAGCCATGGCAGAGGAATGAGAGCGCACAGGGCAGCGGCCAACTGACTACATAGGATGTCTCTATAGTAGTTCAGTTTCTCTCTCAGTGGATGTAAAAACGGCCCCCATTTTGGACCGGTAGCGAGGGTCCAACAAGGTGGAGAGCAAGAAGTCATTCTTCTGCCAAATGGTCACTACCCAAGCAAGTGAGCATGCAGTGGGCCATTTGCGCAAGTGACTCGGAGGGACTCCTTGCCTCCATCTCCTCTGCATACTGCCATGGTGTGCTGGGTCATCTGCCTCATTTTCCTAATCTCCCTTTCTCCTCTGGCTGCTCCTGCTCCTCCTCTCTTGTCACCTGTGTAGAAAAACCACCCATTTTGCTACACATTGCTTGTGCTCCAATGTTCTCCTCCTTCTCCAGTTCAGCCCATGAGATGTAGGCGCCATGTATCCTGTCCCCTAACCAGCCAGGTGTACCAGCATCTGTTTGCTCAGGCAAGCGAGGTGTAGAACAGCATGACACTGCCGTGCCCTGCCCATGTGGTATTCTGTAGGAGCACTGTGAATTGTCCCCCCAGTGGAGGCTGAGGACACGGTGAAGGATGAGGAGGCAGAGGCAAACATTGTCGCAGGACCAATGGCGTGAGAATGTGGAGGCGGAAGCGGAATCACCTGGCCTAGTTGCTGATTTGGCTGGACAGAAACCACATTTACCCAGTGGGCAGTAAAGGACATATATTGTCCTTGAACGTAGTTACAGCTCCACACGTCGGCACTGCTGTGCACTTTGGCAGACCAACAGGCTCAAGGACTGGCCCACCTTCTACATATGTGTGCAGGGCTGGTACTGCCTTTTTGGCAAATAAATGAAGGCTTGGGACTCTCCACTTTGGCTCAGCACAAGCCATCAGTTCTCTGAAAGGTGCAAAGTCCACCACCTGGAAAGGGAGGGACTGCAGCACCAGCAACTTGGACAGGAGCACATTCAGCTTCTGCATGGTTGGATGAATGCACACATACTGTTGTCTCTTGGCAATCGCTTTGGTGAGTGATTGCTGACAGAATGACTGACGATGAGTAGGAGGACGAGGAGCAGGAGCATCAGGACCGGTAGATGATGGGAAGGACAAACAGCTCCCTTCGGCTGAGGTAGTGGAGCCTTGACTGCCTGAATTTTGGTGCGTGCCACTAAGTGATGCAGCGGTTGCTGCGGCAGGTTGGACCACCACATTGGAGCCACGGTTCTTCCAGAGCAATTTATGATGACGCTGCATATATTGACGCAGGGCCATGGTGACAACATTGGCACCCTGGCCACGCTTCACCTTCTGCCCACAATTTCGGCAAATGGCCATGTTCACTTCCTTCGGTGGCTTAACAAAAAAACTGCCACATCGGCCGAGTAGGTGATTTAACCCCCAACACTCTGCAGTGGCTGACTGACTGCTATTGCTGCTGCCTCTGTGAACTCCTGCACCACTACTTTCCAAACAGGTATACTCCTGCAAAGCGGGTGGTCTACCCTGGGCACGTTTGGCTCCTGACCTCCCACTGCTGCCACCCTTCGGACTTCCAGCCATGCTTCCAACTTTCTGGCTCCGCCGCTGCCACCCTCTTCTCCCGATGATGATGAAGCCCCTTCATCACCCGGCTCCCAATTGCAATCGGCTACATCATCATTGAGTACTGTCTACATGTCACTGATGTCCTCCTCAATGGTCTCTGAGCCAAAAGCCTGACCGTTCGCAACATCAGCTCCCATGCCACTCTCCTCATCACTACTTGCCCACCTACTGGAGGAAGCTGCGGATGTCTCCTCCAGATCTTGGCTGGGGAGTAGATGCTGACTGTCCCTTAGTAGCTCATCCTCGCTGTATAGTGGCGCTGATCCCACAGCATATAATACTTCTCTGGCTGAGGGAACAGAAGCAGGTTGAGGACAGGTGAGGGCACAGGGCCTACTCTCGGGCCATGCCAACTAAGGGTTGTGTCTGACAAACCCACCGACTCTTGGCTGGGGTTGTCTGATGTCACTTGGGATGACGTGGATGACCGAGTCAACCATTCAAGAACTGCTGGGTTGCTGGTCAAAACATGACCGCTAGCTAACACTGGGAGTTCAGGCCTCTCAAAGTGACCCCTGCTGCCATGCCCCCTTACTCTGCTGCGACCTGTGCCAGAAACATTTAGGCCTCTGCCCCTCCCCTGTGCAGTGCCTGTCACTTCTCTGTCTGACATACTGTTAGATCAAATAACGAAATGTTAGATCAAATATTTTTTTATTTCGCCACTAATACACAGCAAACAAATCAAATAAGTAAATAAAAAGGAAATTAATACAACCCAAAAAAAGCCAATAATTTTGTCACTTCCCCACATAGCGGCAAATAATACTTTTTTTCCCACTAATACATGCCAAAAAGGGCTGTAAATATTTCACTTCACCACATAACGGCTAATAAGCCCTTTTTTGCCACTAATACATGCTGTGGGAATTAGCTCTGATAGAGGCAGGATTGGCCTGCTAGCGGACAGTCAGAGACAGTGACACACAGTAAGTCAAAACAAAAGTTACACTTTATTGTGGTTTCAATGGCAAAACAAAGGTCCTTTATAATTCAGGCAAAAACAAAACAAATCCTGCTCGTCTGAGCACTACCTAGACAGTGATTTACCAACTGTTCTAAATACGGTACTGTCAGCACTGAAGTTCACTACAGCAAGCTACTCACATGCACCAGCATATCAGTTCCAATATAATCCAGCTCTCAGGCTCAGACTCTCTGCCCAGGTTCTCTTCATGCAAGTGCTGCAGGTGCAACTAATCAGAGACAGCAGGCTAGCACACTTACCAGAAGTGGACTGCGGATTGGGGAACCCGCCCAACTCTTTCCCAACCAGGTCCTATACTGGCTTTTCTACAAAGCCACCTCAGGAAAGCTTGGGCTTTCCACTGCATACTGGGCACTCACTGGAGCTTAAGCTGCATATGACAGGATTCTCGGGGAAAAATACCTGCCATCAATACCTCTTCTTGTCACTGTCTCACAACGCCAAAAAGGCTTTAGAACATATAACTGAACCGCTGAACGGAAAAAAAAAAAATATTTTGCCACTAATAAACACCAAAAAGGGCTATAATTTTGTCACGTCACCACACAATAGTTAAAAGGCAATTTTTTCCACTAATACACACCCAAAAAGCTTTAGAACATATTACTGCACTGCGGAACGGCAAATAATACTATTTTTTTTGCCAATAATACACGCCAAAAAGGGCTTTCATTTTTTTACTTCACCACTAGGGATGAGCGAACTCGAACTGTATAGTTCGGGTTCGTACCGAATTTTGGGGTGTCCGTGACACGGACCCGAACCCGGACATTTTCGTAAAAGTCCGGGTTCGGGTTCGGTGTTCGTCGCTTTCTTGGCGCTTTTGTGACGCTTTCTTGGCGCTTTTTGAAAGGCTGCAAAGCAGCCAATCAACAAGCGTCATACTACTTGCCCCAAGAGGCCATCACAGCCATGCCTACTATTGGCATGGCTGTGATTGGCCAGAGCACCATGTGACCCAGCCTCTATTTAAGCTGGAGTCACATAGCGCCGCCCGTCACTCTGCTCTGATTAGCATAGGGAGAGGTTGCGGCTGCGACAGTAGGGCGAGATTAGGCAGATTAACTCCTCCAAAGGACTTGATTATTGATCGATCTGCAGCTGTGGGTCATTGAGCTGCTGATACTCAATTGCTCACTGTTTTTAGGCTGCCCAGACCGTTTGTCAGTCACATTTTTCTGGGGTGATCGGCGGCCATTTTGTGTCTTGTGGTGCGCCAGCACAAGCTGCGACCAAGTGCATTTAACCCTCAATGGTGTGGTTGTTTTTTGGCTAAAGCCTACATCAGGGTGAAGCTGTCACACCAAGTGCATTTAACCAGCAATAGTCTGTTTATTTTTTGGCCATATACTACATCAGGGGCAAGCTGCGCCCGTCACCAAGTGCATTTAACCCTTAGTAGTGTGGTTGGTCAAGCTATCACACCAAGTGCATTTAACCAGCAATAGTCTGTTCATTTTTTGGCCATATACTAAATCAGGGGCAAGCTGCGCCCGTCACCAAGTGGATTTAACCAGCAATAGTCTGTTCATTTTTTGGCCATATACTACATCAGGGGCAAGCTGCGCCCGTCACCAAGTGCATTTAACCCTCAGTAGTGTGGTTGGTCAAGTTATGACACCAATTGCATTTAACCAGCAATAGTCTGTTCATTTTTTGGCCATATACTACATCAGGGGCAAGCTGCGCCCGTCACCAAGTGCATTTAACCCTTAGTAGTGTGGTTCGTCAAGCTGTGACACCAAGTGCATTTAACCAGCAATAGTCTGTTCATTTTTTGGCCATATACTACATCAGGGGCAAGCTGCGCCCGTCACCAAGTGCATTTAACCAGCAATAGTGTGGTTATTTTTTGGCCATATCCCAGTCTAATTCTGTCACTAAATCCATACCGGTCACCCAGCGCCTAAATACTAGGCCTCAAATTTATATCCCGCTAAATCTGTCGTTACCGCTGTACTGTTGTGGCTGGGCAAGTTATTTAGTGTCCGTCAAAGCACATTTTTTGTTCTGGGTTGAAATACAATTCCTAATTTAGCAATTTCATAATTTAGTGGTTTCTGCTATATCAGAGCTATTTGAAATCTATCCCTAAAAGGGTATATAATATTCAAGGTGCACATAGGGTCATTCAGAATAACTTCACACACACGCTACTGTGCATTTCCAAGTCCAATTCTGTTAGTAAATCCATACCGGTCACCCAGCGCCTAAATACTAGGCCTCAAATTTATATCCCGCTAAATCTCTCGTTACCGCTGTCCTGTTGTGGCTGGGAAAGTTATTTAGTGTCCGTCAAAGCACATTTTTTGTTCTGGGTTGAAATACAATTCCCAATTTAGCAATTTCATAATTTAGTGGTTCCTGCTATATCAGAGCTATTTGAAATCTATCCCTAAAAGGGTATATAATATTCAAGGTGCACATAGGGTCATTCAGAATAACTTCACACACACGCTACTGTGCATTTCCAAGTCCAATTCTGTTAGTAAATCCATACCGGTCACCCAGCGCCTAAATACTAGGCCTCAAATTTATATCCCGCTGAATTTGAATACAATACATTGGGCCAAATAATATTTTTGTTGTTGTGGTGAACCATAACAATGAGGAAAACATCTAGTAAGGGACGCGGACGTGGACATGGTCGTGGTGGTGTTAGTGGACCCTCTGGTGCTGGGAGAGGACGTGGCCGTTCTGCCACATCCACACGTCCTAGTGTACCAACTACCTCAGGTCCCAGTAGCCGCCAGAATTTACAGCGATATATGGTGGGGCCCAATGCCGTTCTAAGGATGGTAAGGCCTGAGCAGGTACAGGCATTAGTCAATTGGGTGGCCGACAGTGGATCCAGCACGTTCACATTATCTCCCACCCAGTCTTCTGCAGAAAGCGCACAGATGGCGCCTGAAAACCAACCCCATCAGTCTGTCACATCACCCCATGCATACCAGGGAAACTGTCTCAGCCTCAAGTTATGCAGCAGTCTCTTATGCTGTTTGAAGACTCCGCTGGCAGGGTTTCCCAAGGGCATCCACCTAGCCCTTCCCCAGCGGTGAAAGACATAGAATGCACTGACGCACAACCACTTATGTTTCCTGATGATGAGGACATGGGATTACCACCTCAGCATGTCTCTGATGATGACGAAACACAGGTGCCAACTGCTGCGTCTTTCTGCAGTGTGCAGACTGAACAGGAGGTCAGGGATCAAGAATGGGTGGAAGACGATGCAGGGGACGATGAGGTCCTAGACCCCACATGGAATGAAGGTCGTGCCACTGACTTTCACAGTTCGGAGGAAGAGGCAGTGGTGAGACCGAGCCAACAGCGTAGCAAAAGAGGGAGCAGTGGGCAAAAGCAGAAAACCCGCAGCCAAGAGACTCCGCCTGCTACTGACCGCCGCCATCTGGGACCGAGCACCCCAAAGGCAGCTTCAAGGAGTTCCCTGGCATGGCACTTCTTCAAACAATGTGCTGACGACAAGACCTGAGTGGTTTGCACGCTGTGCCATCAGAGCCTGAAGCGAGGCATTAACGTTCTGAACCTGAGCACAACCTGCATGACCAGGCACCTGCATGCAAAGCATGAACTGCAGTGGAGTAAACACCTTAAAACCAAGGAAGTCACTCAGGCTCCCCCTGCTACCTCTTCTGCTGCTGCCGCCTCGGCCTCTTCTGCTGCTGCCGCCTCGGCCTCTTCCTCCGCCTCTAGAGGAACGTTGGCACCTGCCGCCCAGCAAACAGGGGATGTACCACCAACACCACCACCACCACCTCCATCACCAAGCGTCTCAACCATGTCACACGGCAGCGTTCAGCTCTCCATCTCACAAACATTTGAGAGAAAGCGTAAATTCCCACCTAGCCACCCTCGATCCCTGGCCCTGAATGCCAGCATTTCTAAACTACTGGCCTATGAAATGCTGTCATTTAGGCTGGTGGACACAGACAGCTTCAAACAGCTCATGTCGCTTGCTGTCCCACAGTATGTTGTTCCCAGCCGCCACTACTTCTCCAAGAGAGCCGTGCCTTCCCTGCACAACCAAGTATCCGATAAAATCAAGTGTGCACTGCGCAACGCCATCTGTAGCAAGGTCCACCTAACCACAGATACGTGGACCAGTAAGCACGGCCAGGGACGCTATATCTCCCTAACTGCACACTGGGTAAATGTAGTGGCAGCTGGGCCCCAGGCGGAGAGCTGTTTGGCGCACGTCCTTCCGCCGCCAAGGATCGCAGGGCAACATTCTTTGCTTCCTGTTGCCACCTCCTCCTTCTCGGCTTCCTCCTCCTCTTCTTCCACCTGCTCATCCAGTCAGCCACACACCTTCACCACCAACTTCAGCACAGCCCGGGGTAAACGTCAGCAGGCCATTCTGA
This sequence comes from Bufo gargarizans, assembly GCF_014858855.1. Classification (NCBI taxonomy): domain Eukaryota; kingdom Metazoa; phylum Chordata; class Amphibia; order Anura; family Bufonidae; genus Bufo; species Bufo gargarizans. Next base: position 198,366,329 of record NC_058080.1, read on the forward strand.
AACTCATATGTTTGGGGGATAGGCCCCACACCGCACAGGAGTTGTGGCGGGGTATAGAACAACAGACCGACGAGTGGTTGCTGCCGGTGAGCCTCAAGCCCGGCCTGGTGGTGTGTGATAATGGGCGAAATCTCGTTGCAGCTGTGGGACTAGCCAATTTGACGCACATCCCTTGCTTGGCGCATGTGCTGAATTTGGTGGTGCAGAAGTTCATACACAACTACCCCGACATGTCAGAGCTGCTGCATAAAGTGCGGGCCGTCTGTTCGCGCTTCCGGCGTTCACATCCTGCTGCTGCTCGCCTGTCTGCGCTACAGCGTAACTTCGGCCTTCCCGCTCACCGCCTCATATGCGACGTGCCCACCAGGTGGAACTCCACCTTGCACATGCTGGACAGACTGTGCGAGCAGCAGCAGGCCATAGTGGAGTTTCAGCTGCAGCACGCACGGGTCAGTCGCACTACAGAACAGCACCACTTCACCACCAATGATTGGGCCTCCATGCGAGACCTGTGTGCCCTGTTGCGCTGTTTCGAGTACTCCACCAACATGGCCAGTGGCGATGACGCCGTTATCAGCGTTACAATACCACTTCTATGTCTCCTTGAGAAAACACTTAGGGCGATGATGGAAGAGGAGGTGGCCCAGGAGGAGGAGGAGGAGGAGGAGGAAGAGGGGTCATTTTTAGCACTTTCAGGCCAGTCTCTTCGAAGTGACTCAGAGGGAGGTTTTTGGCAACAGCAGAGGCCAGGTACAAATGTGGCCAGCCAGGGCCCACTACTGGAGGACGAGGAGGACGAGGATGAGGAGGAGGTGGAGGAGGATGAGGATGAAGCATGGTCACAGCGGGGTGGCACCCAACGCAGCTCGGGTCCATCACTGGTGCGTGGCTGGGGGGAAAGGCAGGACGATGACGATACGCCTCCCACAGAGGACAGCTTGTCCTTACCCCTGGGCAGTCTAGTACACATGAGCGACTACATGCTGCAGTGCCTGCGCAACGACAGCAGAGTTGCCCACATTTTAACCTGTGCGTACTACTGGGTTGCCACCCTGCTGGATCCACGCTACAAAGACAATGTGCCCACCTTACTTCCTGCACTGGAGCGTGATAGGAAGATGCGCGAGTACAAGCGCACGTTGGTAGACGCGCTACTGAGAGCATTCCCAAATGTCACAGGGGAACAAGTGGAAGCCCAAGGCCAAGGCAGAGGAGGAGCAAGAGGTCGCCAAGGCAGCTGTGTCAATGCCAGCTCCTCTGAGGGCAGGGTTAGCATGGCAGAGATGTGGAAAACTTTTGTCAACACACCACAGCTAACTGCACCACCACCTGATACGCAACGTGTTAGCAGGAGGCAACATTTCACTAACATGGTGGAACAGTACATGTGCACACCCCTCCACGTACTGACTGATGGTTCGGCCCCATTCAACTTCTGGGTCTCTAAATTGTCCACGTGGCCAGAGCTAGCCTTTTATGCCTTGAAGGTGCTGGCCTGCCCGGCGGCCAGCGTTTTGTCTGAACGTGTATTCAGCACGGCAGGGGGCGTCATTACAGACAAACGCAGCCGCCTGTCTACAGCCAATGTGGACAAGCTGACGTTCATAAAAATGAACCAGGCATGGATCCCACAGGATCTGTCCGTCCCTTGTCCAGATTAGACATTAACTACCTCCCCTTAACCATATATTATTGGACTCCAGGGCACTTCCTCATTCAATCCTATTTTTATTTTCATTTTACAATTATATTGCGAGGCTACCCAAAGTTGAATGAACCTCTCCTCTGTCTGGGTGCCGGGGCCTAAATATATGCCAATGGACTGTTCCAATGTTGGGTGACGTGAAGCCTGATTCTCTGCTATGACATACAGACTGATTCCCTGCTGACATGAAGCCAGATCCTCTGTTACGGGACCTCTCTCCTCTGCCTGGGTGCTGGGCCTAAACTTATGAAAATGGACTCTTACAGTGGTGGGTGACGTGAAGCCTCATTCTCTGCTATGACATGCAGACTAATTCTCTGCTGACATGAAGCCAGATTGTCTGTTACGGGACCTCTCTCCTCTGCCTGGGTGCTGGGCCTAAATTTATGACAATGGACTGTTGCAGTGGTGGGTGACGTGAAGCCTGATTCTCTGCTATGACATGCAGACTGATTCTCTGCTGACATGAAGACAGATTGTCTGTTACGGGACCTCTCTCCTCTGCCTGGGTGCTGGGCCTAAATATATGCCAATGGACTGTTGCAGTGGTGGCTGACGTGAAGCCTCATTCTCTGCTATGACATGCAGACTGATTCTCTGCTGACATGAAGCCAGATTGTCTGTTACGGGACTTCTCTCCTCTGCCTGGGTGCTGGGCCTAAATATATGCCAATGGACTGTTGCAGTGGTGGCTGACGTGAAGCCTCATTCTCTGCTATGACATGCAGACTGATTCTCTGCTGACATGAAGCCAGATTGTCTGTTACGGGACCTCTCTCCTCTGCCTGGGTGCTGGGCCTAAATATCTGCCAATGGACTGTTGCAGTGGTGGCTGACGTGAAGCCTCATTCTCTGCTATGACATGCAGACTAATTCTCTGCTGACATGAAGCCAGATTGTCTGTTACGGGACCTCTCTCCTCTGCCTGGGTGCTGGGCCTAAACTTATGAAAATGGACTCTTACAGTGGTGGGTGACGTGAAGCCTGATTCTCTGCTATGACATGAAGACTGATTCTCTGCTGACATGAAGCCAGATTGTCTGTTACGGGACCTCTCTCCTCTGCCTGGGTGCTGGGCCTAAATATATGCCAATGGACTGTTGCAGTGGTGGCTGACGTGAAGCCTCATTCTCTGCTATGACATGCAGACTAATTCTCTGCTGACATGAAGCCAGATTGTCTGTTACGGGACCTCTCTCCTCTGCCTGGGTGCTGGGCCTAAACTTATGAAAATGGACTCTTACAGTGGTGGGTGACGTGAAGCCTCATTCTCTGCTATGACATGCAGACTGATTCTCTGCTGACATGAAGCCAGATTGTCTGTTACGGGACCTCTCTCCTCTGCCTGGGTGCTGGGCCTAAATATATGCCAATGGACTGTTGCAGTGGTGGCTGACGTGAAGCCTCATTCTCTGCTATGACATGCAGACTAATTCTCTGCTGACATGAAGCCAGATTGTCTGTTACGGGACCTCTCTCCTCTGCCTGGGTGCTGGGCCTAAACTTATGAAAATGGACTCTTACAGTGGTGGCTGACGTGAAGCCTGATTCTCTGCTATGACATGAAGACTGATTCTCTGCTGACATGAAGCCAGATCCTCTGTTACGGGACCTCTCTCCTCTGCCTGGGTGCTGGGCCTAAACTTATGAAAATGGACTCTTACAGTGGTGGGTGACGTGAAGCCTCATTCTCTGCTATGACATGCAGACTAATTCTCTGCTGACATGAAGCCAGATTGTCTGTTACGGGACCTCTCTCCTCTGCCTGGATGCTGGGCCTAAATTTATGACAATGGACTGTTGCAGTGGTGGGTGACGTGAAGCCTGATTCTCTGCTATGACATGCAGACTGATTCTCTGCTGACATGAAGCCAGATTGTCTGTTACGGGACCTCTCTCCTCTGCCTGTGTGCTGGGCCTAAATATATGCCAATGGACTGTTGCAGTGGTGGCTGACGTGAAGCCTCATTCTCTGCTATGACATGCAGACTAATTCTCTGCTGACATGAAGCCAGATCCTCTGTTACGGGACCTCTCTCCTCTGCCTGGGTGCTGGGCCTAAATTTATGAAAATGGACTCTTACAGTGGTGGGTGACGTGAAGCCTGATTCTCTGCTATGACATGAAGACTGATTCTCTGCTGACATGAAGCCAGATTGTCTGTTACGGGACCTCTCTCCTCTGCCTGGGTGCGGGGCCTAAATATATGCCAATGGACTGTTGCAGTGGTGGCTGACGTGAAGCCTCAGTCTCTGCTATGACATGCAGACTAATTCTCTGCTGACATGAAGCCAGATTGTCTGTTACGGGACCTCTCTCCTCTGCCTGGGTGCCGGGGCCTAAATATCTGAGAATGGACTGTTCCAGTGGTGGGTGACGGGAAGCCAGATTCTCTGCTATGGGACCTCTCTCCAATTGATTTTGGTTAATTTTTATTTATTTAATTTTTATTTTAATTCATTTCCCTATCCACATTTGTTTGCAGGGGATTTACCTACATGTTGCTGCCTTTTGCAGCCCTCTAGCCCTTTCCTGGGCTGTTTTACAGCCTTTTTAGTGCCGAAAAGTTCGGGTCCCCATTGACTTCAATGGGGTTCGGGTTCAGGACGAAGTTCGGATCGGGTTCGGATCCCGAACCCGAACATTTTCGGGAAGTTCGGCCGAACTTCTCTAACCCGAACATCCAGGTGTTCGCTCAACTCTATTCACCACACAACGGCTAATAAGCTTTTTTTCCCCACTTACACAAGCCAAAACAGCTTTAGAACATATAACTGCACCGCTGAATGGCAAATAATACTTTTTTTGTTGCCAATAATACACGCCAAAAAGGCTGTAATTTTCTCACTTCATCACACAACGGCTAATAAGCCCTTTTTTCCCCACTAATACACGCCACAAAAGGCTTTAGAACATATAACTGCATGGCTGAACGGGAAATAATACTTTTTTTGCCACTAATACAACCCAAAAAAGGCTTTAGGACATATAACTGCACCGCACAAGGGCTAATAAGACATAGAAATATTTCCTAGTAATAAACCCTGTTAATGGCTGTATCACACATACATATCATTACAGATATTTGTATCACACAGCACTTGCACCCCAATAACAAGAACGGTTAGCTGGAATTACAGAGCTGCATAATGGCAATTTGGATCCCCAGTCAGTGCAAGGTGTAATAGGATTGTTCCTATTACCCAGGCTGTAACCTCCCCTACTGAACCCTGTTCTGCTTCAATATTGTGGAATAATTCCTCCCTATCCTTTCCCTACACTTCTAATGTTCTTTCCCTGAACTTCAAAATAAATAAAAGTAAAATAAGAGTTTTCAAGTTTTTCCTAGCACTGTCCCTAGTGCCTGCTAATGTCTCTTCCTGCATTAAGTACACTGATAAATGGTTGAATCCAAGATGGCTGAGGCTATTTATAGGGCTGCAGCATCACAGGGGCTGGCTGCTGATTGGCTGCATGCATGGCATTGTGGGTGATCGCTCGTCTCCAGAGTTCTTTGCTCCATGTTCTAACATGTGCAGCAGCCATTTTAGGAAAAAATGCGAATCGTTACCACAAAGCGTGAGGAAATTCGGATTTGTTGCAAATGAAATTTTTCCTGAAATTCGGATCGAATTCCACTTCGTCAACTTCTATTCGCTCATCTATAATAAAAAGCTGTAGTCAATCAGTTGCTCTTATTATATTTGCATATTATAAAATTATCCCCACCATAATTTCAGTAGGGCAGCTTCAGTCTGCATCAGGTTTATCTATAGCAATAGCAGAATGTTTTCTTAAACTCTTGACTGTAGGATTGCATTTCTTTAAACCACTATGCTGTACAGTTACATTATGATAATCATCCTGGAACAGAAAATTGTCGATGGGAGGATGACTGTGATTGATAGTTGTTCTGCGGCTATATCGGTCTTGATTGAGGATTGCAGGGTGTAGACTTAGGCTCTATTCACACGTCCGCAATTCTGTTCCACATTTTGCAGAACGGAATTACGGAACCATTAATTTTTATGGGGCCACACTATGTGCTGTCCGGATCCGAAAATGTGGATCCGCACTTCCGGGTCTGCAATTCCGTTCCTGAAAAAAATAGAACATGTCCTATTCTTGTCCACAATTGCGGACAAGATTAGGCATTTTCTATTATAGTGCTGGCGATGTGCGGTCCACAAATTGCGGAACGCACATTGCCGGTGTGTTTTGCGGATCTGTGGATACAGATGTGTGAATGGACCCTAAGTGTGATCTATGACAATTGGGGTATCAATGGGATGTTAAAACAAGGGAGAAATTGATGAGGTGATTATGGGGCCATTGTGATGTCCCCCCAAGGCTGTCCTCTACAAATTCCTGTTAGGTTGTGCATAAGACATTGTGGATTAAGATCCTGTCACTATTTTACTGGCAATGGCAGTGTCCTACTAGACACTGCTAGTGGCTTAAGAATGCATAGTTGATATGGATTTATGTGCCTTAAATTTCTCCTGAAGTCTGGTCATTCTTCCATTATTCCACACCTTATTATCAAGGACACCACACTTTCTATTGACCAGGAGACTCCACACATCCAGTGCAGCCCCTTCACTGCTGTGACAGCTTGGGAATGATAAAGGAAGATCCAGCCACCTTGTGCACTGTGACCACTACCTCTCCCATTTTCCTCTCTGTGCTACTTTTCTGGGTTGCAACACAACAGTGTATAGAAAGCCAGTGGTATTCAATTTATTATTGTTTGAGTATGACTACAGGATCAGAATACATTTTGCTATCCAAAATCATGGAGACACATAGGCCTATATAGGTGCTATAGAAACTAAACAATTGGTAATTTTTAGAGTTGAGCGAACACCTGGATGTTCGGGTTCGAGAAGTTCGGCCGAACTTCCCGGAAATGTTCGGGTTCGGGATGAAGTCAATGGGGACCCGAACTTTTCGGCACTAAAAAGGCTGTAAAACCGCCCAGGAAAGAGCTAGAGGGCTGCAAAAGGCAGCAACATGTAGGTAAATCCCCTGCAAACGAATGTGGATAGGGAAATGAATAAAAATAAAAATAAAATAAATAAAAATTAACCAATATAAATTGGAGAGAGGTCCCATAGCAGAGAATCTGGCTTCACGTCACCCACCACTGTAACAGTCCATTGTCAGATATTTAGTCCCAGGCACCCAGGCAGAGGAGAGAGGTCCCTTAACAGAGAATCTGGCTTCATGTCAGCAGAGAATCAGTCTGCATGTCATAGCAGAGAATCATGCTTCACGTCAGCCACCACTGTAACAGTCCATTGTCATATATTTAGGCCCAGGCACCCAGGCAGAGGAGAGAGGTCCCGTAACAGAGAATCTGGCTTCATGTCAGCAGAGAATCAGTCTGCATGTCATAGCAGAGAATCAGGCTTCACGTCAGCCACCACTGTAACAGTCCATTGTCATATATTTAGGCACAGGCACCCAGGCAGAGGAGAGAGGTCCCGTAACAGAGAATCTGTCTTCATGTCAGCAGAGAATCAGTCTGCATGTCATAGCAGAGAATCAGGCTTCACGTCAGCCACCACTGCAACAGTCCATTGTCATATATTTAGGCCCAGCACACAGGCAGAAGAGAGAGGTCCTGTAACAGAGAATCTGTCTTCATGTCAGCAGAGAATCAGTCTGCATGTCATAGCAGAGAATCAGGCTTCACGTCAGCCACCAATGCAACAGTCCATTGTCAGATATTTAGGCCCAGGCACCTAGGCAGAGGAGAGAGGTCCCATAACAGAGAATCTGGCTTCATGTCAGCAGAGAATCAGTCTGCATGTCATAGCAGAGAATCAGGCTTCACGTCAGCCATCACTGTAACAGTCCATTGTCATAAATTTAGGCCCACGCACCCAGGCAGAGGAGAGAGGTCCCGTAACAGAGAATCTGGCTTCATGTCAGCAGAGAATCAGTCTGCATGTCACAGCAGAGAATCAGGCTTCACGTCAGCCACCACTGTAACAGTCCATTGTCATATATTTAGGCCCAGGCACCCAGGCAGAGGAGAGAGGTCCCGTAACAGAGAATCTGGCTTCATGTCAGCAGAGAATCAGTCTGCATGTCATAGCAGAGAATCAGGCTTCACGTCAGCCACCACTGTAACAGTCCATTGTCATATATTTAGGCCCACGCACCCAGGCAGAGGAGAGAGGTCCCGTAACAGAGAATCTGGCTTCATGTCAGCAGAGAATCAGTCTGCATGTCATAGCAGAGAATCAGGCTTCACGTCACCCAACATTGGAACAGTCCATTGGCATATATTTAGGCCCCGGCACCCAGACAGAGGAGAGGTTCATTCAACTTTGGGTTGCCTCGCAATATAATGGTATAATGAAAATAAAAATAGGATTGAATGAGGAAGTGCCCTGGAGTACAATAATATATGGTTAAGAGGAGGTAGTTAATGTCTAATCTGCACAAGGGATGGACAGGTCCTGTGGGATCCATGCCTGGTTCATTTTTATGTACGTCAGCTTGTCCACATTGGCTGTAGATAGGCGACTGCGTTTGTCTGTAATGACGCCCCCTGCCGTGCTGAATACACGTTCAGACAAAACGCTGGCCGCCGGGCAGGCCAGCACCTCCAAGGCATAAAAGGCTAGCTCTGGCCACGTGGACAATTTAGAGACCCAGAAGTTGAATGGGGCCGAACCATCAGTCAGTACGTGGAGGGGTGTGCACACGTACTGTTCCACCATGTTAGTGAAATGTTGCCTCATGCTAACACATTGCGTATCAGGTGGTGGTGCAGTTAGCTGTGGCGTGTTGACAAAACTTTTCCACATCTCTGCCATGCTAACCCTGCCCTCAGAGGAGCTGGCCGTGACACAGCTGCCTTGGCGACCTCTTGCTCCTCCTCTGCCTTGGCCTTGGGCTTCCACTTGTTCCCCTGTGACATTTGGGAATGCTCTCAGTAGCGCGTCTACCAACGTGCGCTGGTACTCGCGCATCTTCCTATCACGCTCCAGTGCAGGAAGTAAGGTGGGCACATTGTCTTTGGATCCAGCAGGGTGGCAACCTAGTAGTCCGCACACGTTAAAATGTTGGCAACTCTGTTGTCGTTGCGCAGGCACTGCAGCATGTAGTCGCTCATGTGTGCCAGGCTGCCCAGGGGTAAGGACAAGCTGTCCTCTGTGGGAGGCGCATCGTCATCGTCCTGCGTTTCCCCCCAGCCAAGCACCAGTGATGGGCCCGAGCTGCATTGGGTGCCACCCCGCTGTGACCATGCTTCATCCTCATCCTCCTCCACCTGCTCCTCATCCTCGTCCTCCTCGTCCTCCAGTAGTGGGCCCTGGCTGGCCACATTTGTACCTGGCCTCTGCTGTTGCCAAAAACCTCCCTCTGAGTCACTTCGAAGAGACTGGCCTGAAAGTGCTAAAAATGACCCCTCTTCCTCCTCCTCCTCCTCCTGGGCCACCTCCTCTTCCATCATCGCCCTAAGTGTTTTCTCAAGGAGACATAGAAGTGGTATTGTAACGCTGATAACGATGTCATCGCCACTGGCCATGTTGGTGGAGTACTCGAAACAGCGCAACAGGGCACACAGGTCTCGCATGGAGGCCCAGTCATTGGTGGTGAAGTGGTGCTGTTCCGCAGTGCGACTGACCCGTGCGTGCTGCAGCTGAAACTCCACTATGGCCTGCTGCTGCTCGCACAGTCTGTCCAGCATGTGCAAGGTGGAGTTCCACCTGGTGGGCACGTCGCATATGAGGCGGTGAGCGGGAAGGCCGAAGTTACGCTGTAGCGCAGACAGGCGAGCAGCGGCAGGATGTGAACGCCGGAAGCGCGGACAGACGGCCCGCACTTTATGCAGCAGCTCTGACATGTCGGGGTAGTTGTGAATGTACTTCTGCACCACCAAATTCAGCACATGCGCCAAGCAAGGGATGTGCGTCAAATTGGCTAGTCCCAGAGCTGCAACGAGATTTCGCCCATTATCACACACCACCAGGCCGGGCTTGAGGCTCACCGGCAGCAACCACTCGTCGGTCTGTTGTTCTATACCCCGCCACAACTCCTGTGCGGTGTGGGGCCTGTCCCCCAAACATATGAGTTTCAGAATGGCCTGCTGACGTTTACCCCGGGCTGTGCTGAAGTTGGTGGTGAAGGTGTGTGGCTGACTGGATGAGCAGGTGGAAGAAGAGGAGGAGGAAGCCGAGAAGGAGGAGGTGGCAACAGGAGGCAAAGCGACATGAGCTGTTTGAAGCTGTCTGTGTCCACCAGCCTAAATGACAGCATTTCATAGGCCAGTAGTTTAGAAATGCTGGCATTCAGGGCCAGGGATCGAGGGTGGCTAGGTGGGAATTTACGCTTTTGTCTCAAATGTTTGTGAGATGGCGAGCTGAACGCTGCCGTGTGACATGGTTGAGATGCTTGGTGACAGAGGTGGTGGTGTTGGTGGTACATCCCCTGTTTGCTGGGCGGCAGGTGCGAACGTTCCTCCAGAGGCGGAGGAAGAGGCCGAGGCGGCAGCAGCAGAAGAGGCCGAGGCGGCAGCAGCAGAAGAGGTAGCAGGGGGAGCCTGAGTGACTTCCTTGTTTTTAAGGTGTTTAATCCACTGCAGTTCATGCTTTGCATGCAGGTGCCTGGTCATGCAGGTTGTGCTAATGCCTCGCTTCAGACTCTGATGGCACAGCGTGCAAACCACTCGGGTCTTGTCGTCAGCACATTGTTTGAAGAAGTGTCATGCCAGGGAACTCCTTGAAGCTGCCTTTGGGGTGCTCGGTCCCAGATGGTGGCGGTCAGTAGCAGGCGGAGTCTCTTGGCGGCGGGTGTTCTGCTTTTGCCCACTGCTCCCTCTTTTGCTACGGTGTTGGCTCGGTCTCACCACTGCCTCTTCCTCCGAACTGTGAAAGTCAGTGGCACGACCTTCATTCCATGTGGGGTCTAGGACCTCATCGTCCCCTGCATCGTCTTCCACCCAGTCTTGATCCCTGACCTCCTGTTCAGTCTGCACACTACAGAAAGACGCAGCAGTTGGCACCTGTGTTTCGTCATCATCAGAGACATGCTGAGGTGGTATTTCCATGTCCTCATCATCAGGAAACATAAGTGGTTGTGCGTCAGTGCATTCTATGTCTTCCACCGCTGGGGAAGGGCTAGGTGGATGCTCTTGGGAAACCCTGCTAGCGGAGTCTTCAAACAGCATAAGAGACTGCTGCATAACTTGAGGCTCAGACAGTTTCCCTGGTATACATGGGGGTGATGTGACAGACTGATGGGCTTGGTTTTCAGGTGCCATCTGTGCGCTTTCTGCAGAAGACTGGGTGGGAGATAATGTGAACGTGCTGGATCCACTGTCGGCCCCCCAATTGACTAATGCCTCTACCTGCTCAGGCCTTACCATTCTTAGAACGGCATTGGGCCCCACCAAATATCGCTGTAAATTCTGGCGGCTACTGGGACCTGAGGTAGTTGGTACACTAGGACGTGTGGCTGTGGCAGAACTGCCACGTCCTCTCCCAGCACCAGAGGGTCCACTAACACGACCATGTCCGCGTCCTTTACTAGATGTTTTCCTCATTGTTATCGTTCACCACAACAACAAAAATATTATTTGGCCCAATGTATTGAATTCAAATTCAGGCCTTTTTTTACAGACACCTAACACTATCTGGCTATCTATTTAGACGAATACAGGCACAGCAGTAACCAGAGATTTAGCTGACTATAAATTTGAGGCCTATTATTTAGGCGCTGGGTGACAGGTATACGTTTACAGACAGAATTAGACTGGGATATGCACAGTAGCGTGTGTGTGAAGTTATTGAGAATGACCCTATCTGCACCTTGAATCTTATATACCCTTTTAGGGATAGATTTAAAGTAGGTCTGATACAGCATAAACCACTAAATTAGGAAATTGCAAAATTGGGAATTGTATTTCAACCCAGAACAAAAACTGTGCTTTGAAGGACACTAAATAACTTGACCAGCTACAGCAATAATGACAGATTTGGATGAATATAAATTTGAGGCCTATTATTTAGGCGCTGGGTGACAGGTATACGTTTACAGACAGAATTAGACTGGGATATGCACAGTAGCGTGTGTGTCAAGTTATTGAGAATGACCCTATGTGCACCTTGAATCTTATATACCCTTTTAGGGATAGATTTAAAGTAGGTTTGATACAGCAGAAACCACTAAATTAGGAAATTGCTAAATTGGGAATTGTATTTCAACCCAGAACAAAAACTGTGCTTTGACGGACACTAAATAACTTGACCAGCTACAGCAATAATGACAGATTTGGATGGATATAAATTTGAGGCCTATTATTTAGGCGCTGGGTGACAGATATACGTTTACAGACAGAATTAGACTGGGATATGCACAGTAGCGTGTGTGTCAAGTTATTGAGAATGACCCTATCTGCACCTTGAATCTAATATACCCTTTTAGGGATGAATTTAAAGTAGGCCTGATACAGCAGAAACCACTAAATTAGGAAATTGCAAAATTGGGAATTGTATTTCAACCCAGAACAAAAACTGTGCTTTGACGGACACTAAATAACTTGACCAGCTACAGTAATAATGACAGATTTGGATGAATATAAATTTGAGGCCTATTATTTAGGCGCTGGGTGACAGATATACGTTAACAGACAGAATTAGACTGGGATATGCACAGTAGCGTGTGTGTCAAGTTATTGAGAATGACCCTATGTGCACCTTGAATCTTATATAGCCTTTTAGGGATAGATTTAAAGTAGGTCTGATACAGCAGAAACCACTAAATTAGGAAATTGCTAAATTGGGAATTGTATTTCAACCCAGAACAAAAACTGTGCTTTGACGGACACTAAATAACTTGACCAGCTACAGCAATAATGACAGATTTGGATGGATATAAATTTGAGGCCTATTATTTAGGCGCTGGGTGACAGGTATACGTTTACAGACAGAATTAGACTGGGATATGCACAGTAGCATGTGTGTGAAGTTATTGAGAATGACCCTATGTGCACCTTGAATCTTATATACCCTTTTAGGGATAGATTTAAAGTAGGTCTGATACAGCAGAAACCACTAATGTGCACCTTGATGGTTAAATGCACTTGGTGTGACAGCTTCACCCTGATGTAGGATATAGCCAAAAAACAGCCACACTATTGAGGGTTAAATGCACTTGGTGACAGCTTGCCCCTGATGTAGTATATGGCCAAAAAATAACCACACTATTGATGGTTAAATGCACTTGGTGTGACAGCTTCACCCTGATGTATGATATAGCCAAAAAACAACCACACTATTGAGGGTTAAATGCACTTGGTGACAGGCTCAGCTTTCCCCTGATGTAGTATATGGCCAAAAAATAACCACACTATTGATGGTTAAATGCACTTGGTGTGACAGCTTTACCCTGATGTAGGATATAGCCAAAAAACAAACACACTATTGAGGGTTAAATGCACTTGGTGACGGCTTGTGCTGGCGCACCACAAGACACAAAATGGCCGCCGATCACCCCAGAAAAAAGTGAATGAAAAACGCTCTGGGCAGCCTAAAAACAGTGAGCATTGAATAGCAGCAGTTCAATCATCCACAGCTGCAGATCGATCACTGAATGAAGTCTTTTGGAAGAGTTAATCACTGCCTAATCTCGCCCTAACGTCGCAGCTGCAACCTCTCCCTATACTGATCAGAGCGCTACGTGACTCCAGCTTAAATAGAGGCTGGGTCACATGCTGGCTGCACTGGCCAATCACAGCCATGCCAATAGTAGACATGGCTGTGATAGCCTCTTGGGGCAAGAAATATGACGCTTGTTGATTGGCTGCTTTGCAGCCTTTCAAAAAGCGCCAAGAAAGTGCCTCACACCGAACCCGAACCCGGACTTTTACGAAAATGTCCGGGTTTGGGTCCGTGTCACGGACACCCCAAAATTCGGTACGAACCCGAACTATACAGTTCGGATTCGCTCATCCCTAGTCATTTTTAATTAACACTATTTGCAAAATTGATACATTTTAGATGTAGTGGAGAAATGCAAAATGATTGTAAAGGTTACATATCCATGTGACATGGGTGTTCCATAATCTTTTAACTCCTTCCTGCAATTTTGCGTTTTTGAGTTTTATTTAAAAAAGCCATATTTTTTTTTTTTTTTTATTCACATAACCGAGGCACCCAGGTTATGCAACTGCAACATTTTTCCCAGAAACGTCTTGCAAAGTTTCCTCATTTAAGAAGTGTACCAAGCCTGTGACTTTTCATTGTTTAAATTGGCTTTAAAATAAAGGTGGCCATTTATCAAACGGGTGTAAAGTAGAACTGGCTTAGTTGCCCACAGTAATCAATCAGATTACACCTTTCATTTTGGGCAACCCCTATTGGAAATCTGATTGGTTGCTATGGGCAACTAAGGCAACGAGCGCAGTCTATCTCCACTTAGGTTGGGGTTGGTTGTACATCCTATCCGCAGCAGGGAGGAATGGCTTCTGATAGCGCCCTTCTCACACTTGGGGTGAAGCAATCAATAATGGTACTACCCAATGCTATCACCATCTCATACATGGGATGGGAGTTATTCTCCAGCATGTATATTTATCCTTCTATCACCTAGCACCTGCACTCGTTTTAGTGGACTACCCAGTATGGATCTGGCTCTTCTAATCAGTTTTTGTAGTAGCTGACCACAATTCTCCTTTGCTTCTACTAGATGACAATTTTTTATTGTAGAGATGGACTGGATGGCTCATTTACTCAGTCACAGCATGATTATGTCGATGTATCCTCTGAGTCTTTGTGCCAGAGTTTACTGCATTTCTCCTACTCCTGCCTTGTTGCTACCGTGTTGCTACTGCTGCTGATACTACTGCCGCTATTACTACACAATCACACATCCGCTGCCTTGTCTGCCAAGTTCTCTACTGTACTACTGCTGCTCTTGAAAAAGGGAGACATTT